>NC_068994.1:17869928-17880456 GCF_001194135.2 Octopus bimaculoides
TATATATATATATATATATGTATATATATAGCTACATAGCAACACAATTTCTTACATATTTTAAGTTATAACAGTAAAGAAAAATACATTAAATACTGACCACATGTAGAATAGAAATTTAAGTTTGTTGTAAGGTTAATGATTTGTTTAATATCCAATCAAATATTTCAAGTAGGGCAATAGAGGTCTATTTGATTGTTTTCTTCTTGCAATACAACCTAAGTCAATGATCAAACTGAAGCATTTTACTTTTGATCATTCTTATGCTGCCTAATGGAATGCAGGTGAAGTAAATTGTTTTAATTTCATTCAAAATCACAAACTTGTCAAAAGTTGTGAATTACCAGAGTTTAAGTCAGTTATTCCCAACACGGGGCATGAGATGAAAATTTTTTTTTCTTTTTTCCTTTTTCTTTTTTTTTTTCATTATTGGGACATGGAATTGTGAAAATCTTTTTTTTCACAGCAAACATACTACACCTATACTCAGCCAAGCATACTGTGTGAATACTGCTACAGTATAGCACTATCCTAATGCCCTAGTGTGGATATTTCATTAAGGAAAGTATATAAGCCAGCACTTAATAAAAGAGTTACCAGTAGATTCTTTTATATCAAAGAATTGTGATGAAATATTAAAAATAAAGTTTTGTCTTTTTTCCCAATCACTGGTGGGACATACATTTTTCTGGAAAGTTATAGTGGGTCCTGGGGGAAAATAGGTTGGGAAACACTGATTTAAGTTTTGGTCTTCTGAATAACAAGGGCTAACAGTTTATATCCCATCACTGTCATTATATTATGCTATGTTCATAGTAAAGACCCATAATTCTTGCTAGTTCTGTCCACTTAGTCATAATGGGGAGCAATGTGTAATTGCTAAGTAATTTGATAAATTGAGGGCAAAGTTCAAATTGACCTTTAAGAAAATATGCTATTTAACTGACAGCTCATCATGGATTCAGAAAGAAATATCATTTAATTATTTAATGTTTTAAAAATTAGGAAAAGCTGCCCTACACAGTCTGTTAATAGTGCTGAATAAAAAATAAAATTGAAGCTACCAGAAATGTGTTATCTTTGTTGCAGTGTGTTGTTTTATAAAAGAGATATAAAGACTGGGAAAGAGATAGGTCATTGACGAGGCATTAACATTTTTCATTATGTGGGTAATATTTTCAACTGAGATGTTACATCTTATTCTTCAAGTGCTTTAATTCTGTGTCTACATATATTTACTAGATTGCTGACAATTATTAATAGTTTTCTCCATTGTGTTGATATGTCATTTTCTATCATTAATAAAACTGTCAGCATTTTTGTGGGCACGGGTATGCTAGTAATTATAAGTAATAAGCTTATAATAATTATTTACCAAAATATATATTTATAATTGTGTATGTCTTTGTTTACACATCCATTATATGTTTAAGTACTAGAATATGTTTTTAAAAAAAGTTTTCTGCTTTTAGGAAAATACGTTGCATCTCGATACATGCAGTCTGCTCAGAATTTCAGAACTCGAACACCTACAAAAAAGGCATGTTTATTTTTTTCACTTTCTTTCTTTATTGGAAAGACTGTTACAAAACATAGCTGTGCAAAAAAAAAGCGTTCTGTGTGAAGACTGTTTGCTACAGTATAGCACTATTCTATTCTAGTACCCCAGTGTGGATATTTCTTCAAAGAAAAAAAAAATCAGGCAATATAGGCGCAGGAGTGGCTGTGTGGTTAGTAGCTTGCTTACCAACCACATGGTTCCGGGTTCAATCCCACTGTGTGGCACCTTGGGCAAGTGTCTTCTACTATAGTCTCAGGCCGACCAAAGCCTTGTGAGTGAATTTGGTAGACGGAAACTGAAAGAAGCCCGTCATATATATGTATATATATGTATGTGTGTGTGTTTGTGTGTCTGTGTTTGTCCCCCATCATCACTTGACAACCGATGCTGGTGTGTTTACGTCCCCGTAACTTAGCGGTTCGGCAAAAAGAGACCGATAAAATAAGTACTAGGCTCACAAAGAATATGTCCTGGGGTCGATTTTCTCGACTAAAGGCGGTGCTCCAGCATGGCCGCAGTCAAATGACTGAAACAAATAAAAGAGTAAAAAAGAGTAATGAAGTAGGTGCAAGGAGTGTAATATTGCATCTAGGTGAACCCAGAAGGTTGGGAGGAAATAAGGGACTCACAATGTTGAATGGAAAGCATTCAACTGTTTCACATCACATGTAAACTTAAAGAGTACTCAAGCATTTAAGGCCTCAGCTGATATGGATGCAGACAGTTATATACAGAAGTGCCGATCACTTAAAATGGATGGAACTTGTGGAAGAGGGAGACCCAGCCTTATGAAGGAGATGACTGAGAACCAAGATATCCGGCGCATTGCTATACTCAAGAAGATCTGTTCACTACAGCAGAATTGATACTGGTGTTGATGTTGCGTTAAAAGCACCCAATACACTCTGTGGAGTGGTTGGCGTTGGGAAGGGCATCCAGCCATAGAAACCATGCCAGAACCGACTTGTGGTTTAAATGGATGAGTGCTGAATGAAAGATACCAAGTGGGAGATGCCCATAGTAGATGATGTATGGCACCAGCACTAGATCTCAAGATATTGGGCCTCACAAAATAAATGATATTGGATTGAGATGAATAAAGATTTGCTGTTAGCACACCTGTCCAATGCCAGCATGTTGACATGATGGTGTTGAAAATGTTTCAATAGATATAATATATTCGTTTTTGAGGTGCCTTTCTATTGATAAATATTGATAAGCAATGTAGGGGTAAGTTACCAACAATTTAAATCGATAAATCCAGTATTATTATCATTCAGCTGTAGTGTTAGTTTTATGGAATGGCATACACATCTCGTATTTCTATGTTTAAAATATGTGCCTGAATCATGATCTCTTTCAACATGAATAATAATTTCTTGCATTTGTATACTGCAGTTTGTTTTAATTAACCTAGTAATAACTGCCCTATGGCTCATAATGGCAACAGCTTTGGGAGTAATTGGATCAATATAAGGTGATTAGCATTGAGCTTTGTTTTTAACACTAGGTTTAACCTTTATAGAAACAAATTTATATCAATGCTCCAGCATTGATAACAAGCTTAACAGCTGAGACAGGATGCTGAACCAAAAAACTATGTGTATGGTTTCTTGTTTAACTTCAGGTCAATTCCATGATTAAAAGCATTCAAATCCTGATTATCTCCTCTTATTTTCAGATATACCATATGCAGGGTACACTTTACTATGTGTCTTGCTTTTTTTTTTATTTTTAAAGATAGCAGAGAGGATGATTTGAATACAATTTGACTATTCCCTGCATGTTGTGTGATTGAAGAAAGAGTTCTTCATGGGTTGGTGGTAGTGTTTGGTTTTTGTCTCTCTTGTTTGTGTGTTAACCTTTGAGCATTCAGAAATTCTTTGTCAAATGTAATGATTGTTTATTCATCATCATCATCTAACAGCTGGATGCCCTTCCTAATGCCAACCTCTTCAAGAGTGTAATGAGTGCTTTTATATGCTACTGGCATGGGTGCTGGTTGTGTGACACTAGTATCTGCCATGACTACAATTTAACTTGATGGATTTTCCTTCTGAAGCACAGAATATTGCTAAAGGTCTCAGTCATTTATCATGCCTCTATGAGACCCAGTACTCAAAAGGTTCATTTCACTTGCCACCAGCTTGGATGCTAGTTCCACGACACCAACATCGGCCACATTGCCTCCACGAGGCCCAATGCTTGAAAGGTCCTTTTTATGTGCCACTAGCATGGGTGCCAGTTATATGACACCAACAACAGCCAATTGTTTTGAATTAATCATGCATTATCTTGTAGCTTTAAGATTTCAATAGTGTGTTTGTATATTTTTAGAATGACATTGTTGGCGTTAGGAAGGGCATCCAGCTGTAGAAACTCTGCCAAATTAGATTGGAGCCTGGTGTTGCCATCCGGTTTCACCAGTCCTCAGTCAAATCGTCCAACCCATGCTAGCATGGAAGGCGGACGTTAAACGATGATGATGATGATTGTAGCATAAATGTAAGCAGTTGAATCTGGTTGTTTTTAACATAAAACTGGTAGAATATTTGGGCCAGATTAAATGCTAAAGAGTTAAATATTTGCCCTTCATCCCTCTAGAATGAATGAAATAATTTTAAAAACATAGGATTGATATATCTCCTTTATAAAATTTTAATTGATGCTTATGTCATTTCTTTTATAAGTAACTGTTTTTTTTTTTTTTTTTTTTTTTTCAGGAATCCAAAAGTGGTAATAATATGACTCTGACTGAAGCAAATTGTGAGTCATCTGAAGAACTTAGTGTACTATCAGGAAATAGTAACACTAATTGTAACAATCAGTCTAGAAAGAACAGCAGTGAAGAATCCACTTACTGTTTCACTAGACTCAAAAGGAACAAAAAAGTGGGGGAAACCGAGTCTAAGCAAACGTCGACTCCAAACAAAGACGATCTTCCTTTACCATATTCAGATGCATCCACAATTATTCAAGATGTGTCAACATGTAAGATCCTTCACTAATCCGTATTGCATTTTTGGTTTAGTTTTGGTAGATCAGATCAATTATGATGTAATATGAGGCAAACATTTGTCTTTCAAATATTTTACCTCAAAATCTTATAAAATCTGTAAATGCTTGTACCTAATTGTAATACAGAATTATTTTTAACCCAAGTCACAAATTCTCTCTCTCATTCCTTTCTATTTCTGTCTACATCATTTCTTCTTTCTCATTCATGTGTTGTCTCTTCTCTTTCTCTCTTCCTCTTGCTCTCTTTCCCACTTTTCTCTCTTTTCCTCTCTTGTTTATTTCTGGTTCTTTCTTTAGTTCTTCTTATATCATTCCTTTTTCTTCTCATCTTAAACTCCAAATATATTTTATAAACTATCCCCATGTAGTTCAGAAACTTACTTCCCGACCATATACGTAGTTTCAAGTCCAGTCCTACTGCACAGCACCTTAGTTGACCAAATCCTTGTGAATGGATTTGGTAGACAGAAACTGAAAGAAGACCATTATGTTTGTGTATATATATATATATAAAATATGTGACACTTATTCGGTAGCCATGATAAAACTCCCGAATAAGTGGCTACCGAATAAGTGTCACATATTTTTTACAGATAAATTCCTCTATTTACATAATATCGAGGTCTCTTTCTTTCTTTTGTTGTCCTTCCTATCACTATATATATATATATGTGTGTGTGTGTGTGTGTGAAATAAGCATTAGGAAAAGCATCCAGCCATAGGAACCTTACTAAAGCAAACACTGGTGCATTATGCAGTATATAAGAATCTGATTTTGTTATTAAGGAAAATAAATGTAGCTATTTTTTCTTTAAGAAACTGGGTGAGGAGAAGCTTTAAATTTTTAGAACTGGCCAAGTTGTATTAAAATGTAATATAAAGGGATACAAAAGTATGAATAGACTTAGTATCACTGGTAAGTAAGCTTAATAAAACTTAGTTTAGAGGGTTGGAAGCTTAACTCATTAACATTTAACCCAGCCAAAATATTCTATCTGTTTTTTTGTTCAAACTGGTCAGATCCAGCCTGTCACACTTACCCTATAATGTCATTCTAAAAGTAAACAAACACAAAAATCTTGACGCTAAGAGATAATACAAAATTAATTTAGAACAAAGTGAATAAATAAACATTGTGTTTGACAGTAACCTGAATGCTAAAGGGCTTAAAGTCTACTTCTGAAACTGTATGAATTGATCTTTCTATGTTACTAGGGTCTGAAGGACCTAAACCCAATTGTCGCAGAGATATTTTCAAAACTGCCAAGAACAAGGAAGCTTCACTGCCATTGGAGGAGCCTGAAGTAAATAAAGAAGTAATATCTTTTTTTTTATTTCTTAATTCTGATATATCTTTTTTAGTTTATTTTGATATCATCTTCATCATTTAACATCCATTTTCCCATGCTGGCATGGGTTAGATGGTTTGACAGGACTGGTAAGCCAAAGGACTGTACCAAGCTCCACTCTTTTTTGGCATGGTTTTTATGGCTAGATGCCCTTCCACTTCACAGAGTGGACTGGCTGCATTTTACATGGCACCAGCACTAGTAAGGTCTGTTTGGCAGACTTTTATGGCTGGATGCCCTTCCTAATGCCAACCACCTTAAAGAGTGAACTGGATGCCTTTATGGCCGTGTAGTTGAGAAGCTTGATTCCCAACCATATCTCATGTTCAGTCCCATTGTGCAGTACTTTGGTATTCTTTTACTATGACTCCAGGCAGACTAACCAAAAAGCCCTGTGAATAGATTTGGTGGATAGAAAGCTGAAGAAGTCCACCATGTATGTGTGCGTTTCTGTGTACTCTTATCCTGACATCACATGATGTTATAAACAAGCATCATCATCATACAAGCAATGTTGTTTGTTTTCAGTCTATAGTGAGAAACGTGGAGGCGAAAACACCTAAAGCGCACGAGGCTCCGGCAGGGGATGGTGGCGAACCCTGCTGTACTCTTTCACCACAACTTTCTCTCACTCTTTCTTCCTGTTTCTGTTGTGCATGTAATTCAAAAGAGTCAGCCTTGTCACACTGTGTCACGCTGACTGTTCCCGAGAACTATGTTAAGGGTACACGTGTCTGTGGAGTGCTCAGCCACTTGCACGTTAATTTCACAAGTAGGCTGTTCCGTTGATCGGATCAACTGGAACCCTCAATGTCGTACACGACAGAGTGCCAACAACATAGTGAGAAACACATTTGGGTATTGGAAATTATTACCTTGCCTGGAAACATTTGAGGGTTGATGACTGGAAGGGTGTCCATCTGTAAAAAAACCTACCTTCAAGAATTGTGACTGAAGCATACAAGCATAGAAAAATGGATTTTAAATAATGATCAATATTTGAAGAAGAGAAATGGTAAATAAGGTAGCTTTGTCTAATTGTTACTATCATGTAGTTCAAATTATAAATTGGCAAGTCAGCTGACTGAATTGATTGCATATCAACTAAATAACCAAAGGTTTGACAGTCAATACCCTACAAATGGCGGCATGCTAAGTTAAAGATCAATACACTAAACACTGAAATGGCTCTGTCCACTCAAATGTAAATAATTTACTTTGGCATGGTAAACTGGATCAGTAATGTATAATTGTATGTTTCATTAACCTGTAATGTTGAGTTTAAATCTTTTTTGTAAATATGATTTTGAAAGATGAACCTTATCTAGGCTGACTTGCCTTAGATACACTTATGATTCTCAATTCTTCAGGTAGTGCTACTGTAATTCAATAAGTTTTGGGATTCTTGCAAGTATATTGTGAAAATGATTTGTGATAGGCTTTGTTTTCTGTAAGTATTATATCAGGAGATTATTTAAATTTTACTATTGATTTTTGAATAGAATTATTAGATTTTTTTAAAATGTAGTTTATACTCAAAATATATAATTTTTTCCTTCCTGATTTTAATGCAAGTATACTAATTATGTGCATATTTACATGCATGCACATATTTATTTGATTCTTTTTATTTAATGATAATTGTAGCAAAAAGCGCCTCTCAACCAGACAGAAGTGGATATTTTATACAACAATTACATCCAAACTCTTTATCTTGATAAAATGGTGCAGAAAGCAATTCAGAAGAGAGAAGCTGATGCGGCAGTAAGTAGTTATATAACTGCATGCTTTATTTATTTGTTGATATAGGTATGGAAGCTGCTGGACATAGGTTCATAGAAATACAAGTTAATGCATATGATGAGAGAAAGGAGGAAATTGGGGTTATGACATACAAGACAACTAAGAGTTTATATGAGACAACCTATTGCAAGCCACAGACCAGATCTGTGGATGGTGGAACAAGCTCTCAGCCAGACAAGTTGGCATGGCAGTAGAATAGAACACCAGACAGAGCTGTGAAAGTTAAACTACTGAGAGATGATGGAAGTAAGAGGTTTGCTAAGGATTTGCAAAGGATTAGAGGTGGATTGCATAACGCAAGGTATTGGTACAGTTTGAGATGTCATTTGGGAAATGTGTTAACAGAAAAGTGGCACCCTTGCCATCACTAACATTCACATGAAAGAAGCATGTAATTGTTATTACAAGAGATTATAGAATGCTGGGAGAATGTGTGGTGATAGAGAGGGACTACCCCAAGTAGACCAACAGAGGGACCAGCTATTGAAGCAGCTAGCTGTACAATTGAAAGCACAGTTAAAGATGTAAAGGTGGGAAAAGCAATTAGACCAGGAATAGTTGCTGAGATGCTACAAATATCCATCTAAGTAGGATGAATTGTAGTCATTATCACAATCGGTCAGGTAGTACAAAGTAGTGTCATACCCTGTGACTGGTGTAGCAGTATAATTACCGATTGCTACAAAGGCAATGGAAATGCCCAAGACAAGCAACTACAGAGGTACTAAATTGATAGATTAGGTTATTAAAGTAACAGAAAGAATTATAGCAAACTGCATAATCTTATTATATTATTAGAAATTGTATTAAAAAATTCTTAAAATATTTTGTGCATTGTAGAAATAAAACCAATTTATTGCACATAATTTTTAACAATATAATCTTATATGGACCCCAGCTGAGAATCACTGCTCTATACCTAGCATTCATTGAGCTGGAGGTCAGTGTTCTGAAAGCATAGTAAAAACTGTTTGTGGAGTCATTACTTTATCACCATTTAATGTTCGTTTTTCCATGCTGGCATGGGTTGAATGGTTTGACCAGAGCTGGCACCAGGTTCCAGTCTGATTTGACATGGTTTCTATGGCTGGATGCCTTTCCTAATGCCAACCACTTTGCAGTGTGTGCTGGATGCTTTTAAAGTGGCACCACATGAGCGCTGTAATGTGGAACTTGCACAGGACTCTGGCAGACCAATACTCTTCACCAGGGGGAGTGGCCTTAACATTTCTGCTGTGGAATATGGATCTTCTTGAGTACAGCAGGGTACCAGGTATCTCGGTCCTTTGTCATCTCATCTGAAAGGTTCAGCAACCTGAGGTCGTCCTTCAGTAATTCATTCCATGTCTATTTGAGTGTCCTTCTTTTATGTATTCCGTCTACAAAATATTGGCACTTCTTTGTAGAACTTATCAATGAAGGGATTTCCTCTTCAAGTGAAGGGCAGATGGTACGGTGCTTGTGTACAAAGTGCAATGTTGCAAGATAGTGAAACATGGGTATTGAATGCAGGGCATGTGTAATGGTTGGAAAGTAGTGAGGCATGTATACTCTATTGTGTTTTAGAAGTATTTGTGGAACCTCATGGATTGTGACTTACCATTCGCATAAAAGAATGGCTATCATTTTTTTGTGTTCGTTTTACCATATTGGCCTTGGTTGGAAAGGTCATTATTATCTCCATCAGTTTTTATTCAGAGTTACTTCCCTTCTTTTTTTTTTTAATACACCCACCACTAGAGAAAATTTTATGCGTAGAGGATTAGAGACGCAGCCTCTTTTAGTTGTCTTTGAGAGTTACTTCCCTTTTATCGTTACATTACTGGTAGTAGCGATTTCTGTTCCTTGTGAGTACTTAAAGAGTCACCTGTTGTATGGCTTGACCCACCATGGTCCTTTGCCATCAGGCCTAGAATGTCATTATTTTCAGCACAGCATTCACATATCAGTTTATAGCACGGACAGGGTGCATTTTCTGCTATCAATATTACAGTTGTCAGCACAAGAAAAGATCAAGCGGCTCTTTTGTGTTGTCTCTGCTAATTTGTTCCTTTATTTTCGTATTTCAACTACTTTTTAGCATAGGATGGGAACATGTTATTGTGCTACCACAGCACTTGAGAGACTGTTATTGAACTTTATCTAGTATGGTTTTTATTCTTACTGTTCATGGGTCAGTTTGGTGTGCACATTTTAGGCTGGATCTCATTGCTACAATTGAAGATCCATGCATCTCCATGATGTAGGTAGGAGTTTAGCTAACAAAAGGTTCTAAAAGGACTGATAGTTTGAAGGATTATCTCTGTCCTAGTTTTAAAGAGATAACCTGAGTGTTGCTGTCTAGAGCCTCACTATACACACTCACACATTCTATGTTGTAACCAAGAAAAACATTCCCTTAAGGAAAATACATTTTTATTCTGTGCAATGAACGGTCTGTCAGTTGCTGGTCTACTGTGGTCAGCATTGTTGATCAGTGCTATGGACACAAGTTCAACATTCTGTGGAATTTTACCATAACATAAAATGTAAAGTCTCACTGAGTTCTATGGTAATAGAGATAATCATCATCATCATCATCATCGTTTAACGTCCGCTTTCCATGCTAGCATGGGTTGGACGATTTGACTGAGGACTGGTGAAACCGGATGGCAACACCAGGCTCCAGTCTGATTTGGCAGAGTTTCTACAGCTGGATGCCCTTCCTAACGCCAACCACTCAGAGAGTGTAGTGGGTGCTTTTACGTGTCACCCGCACGAAAACGGCCACGCTCGAAATGGTGTCTTTTATGTGCCA
>NC_068994.1:17880693-17883850 GCF_001194135.2 Octopus bimaculoides
CCCGCACAAGCCAGTCCAGGGGCACTGGCAACGATCTTACTTGGCTTGCCGGGTCTTCTCACGCACAGCCCATTTCCAAAGGTCTCGGTCCGTAGTCATCGCCTCGGTGAGGCCCAATGTACGAAGGTCTTGCCTCACCACCTCAGCCCAGGTCTTCCTGGGCCTACCTCTTCCACGGGTTCCCTCAACTGTTAGGGTGTGGCACTTTTTCACGCAGCTATCCTCCTCCATTCTCACCACATGTCCATACCAGCGCAATCGTCTCTCTTGCACGCCACAACTGATGCTTCTAATGTTCAGCTTTTCTCTCAAGATACTTACACTCTGACGGGTATTCACATTGACATTACACATCCAACGGAGCATACAATATGATTTATTATTTCTTCCCAATCTCCATGTATTTTAATTTTATATTCTACTTCATTTTATGTTGTTTTTTTTTTATCGTTTTTGGTAAAGATGTTTTCATCATGTTAAATAAACCCTTCAATGTTAGTATTGGCCATAAAGGGGCTTTTACCCATTATCTTAGCATGACATTTTGTGGTCTTATTTCTATTTTGTTTTAAATTTGTTGGAGGAAAGTTTGAGCATTGTATATTGTTTGGACTAAATGTTTTACATTATTTACTTTTGCCCCTCTACATTCTATTTTCAAATCTTTACTGGGAACAGCATTGCTTTCCAGCATGCAAAGATTAATAAATGAAATACATGTCATATATTAAGTCATTTATATAACTATTCACCTCTCCTACAAATTCATGACCTTGTACTGTTATTCATTTACATTGTATATGTGTATTTTTTATGTTTATTATTATAGTTTTGTTTCATGATTGTGATTTTTCTCTTAATCATAATTTATCAAACCACATTGTTTAAAATACTTAACAGAAGCAGATTCAAGATTTCTGTTACTTGACTCAATCTGATAATGAGAAAGAGTTAGATTTACATCTGCAGCTGAGAAAAATGAATCACAATAAGCTGGTTACCCGTTTAGGTGAACTTCAGGTATGTATGTAACTTCATACACATGGATATGCACAATTATATATATATATATATATATATATATATATATATATATATATATATATATATATATATATATATATATATATATAGGGTGATTCCATATAAATGTGGGACAGGCATGAAACTCACCATCTCAGATTTTCACTAAATTTTGACCAGTTGTTCCAATCAGTAAGAACAGAAAAAGTGCAAAATTTCAGGCCCCCAGCTCCCAACAGTTCAAAAGTTAGGAGGATTTGAAATTTGGCCCAAATCACCCATTTTTAGACTAGCAGTGGCCATCTTAGATTTCAATGCCACAACAAATAATGTAATGACTTTCAATGCACATGGACTTTTTTCCTGAAAATTTGTACCTGATCATTTTTTGGGGTACTGAATCTCAATTTGAGGAGAAAAGAGTGTATTTCTCGCGGTAAAGTGTTTGTTTGCTTGAATCTATGAAAACATTTCACCATTTTCCCCTGACATTGCTGTGTACTCAAAGCCAAATTCTCAGAAGTGCCCATGTCCTACTGCTTTAAAACTTTTAGCACATAAACTGGACATAATCTTTTACTTGTGTGTGAAAAATCTCAATGGTACTCTCAAGACATCAACAATTTCAAACCACCAAGTTGAGCCATTCATTTGATATTTTCCAACCACAATCACAGGAAACACAGCAGTCAGAGGAAATTGTCACTTCTTGTTTTCTTCTTCAAATTCTGTTCTCACAATGGTCATATAGATACAGCTGATTGTGGTGTTGGTTTGAGTTGTATTATTGTCAGTTCATCATGTATAAACATTCATCTTGGTCTGCATAATGTTTCCCTGTTATGAAAAGGGAAGCCACGTTTGTGATTTTAACTTTTCTTCAGCTTGTCTGTGTTTTGATCATCAGAGCAAGTGAATGATCTTGATCTGTCCCCAGTCAAGATTCACTCAGTCACTCCACATTCCAAGACTTCTCTTTGCAAGAGAAAATTGAAACAAGTTGAAGGTTCAGTTGCAAAGAAGCTTGCTTGTGTGCTAAAAGTCAACGATTCCAGTCTTCAAGAAGAAAAACCAGTGAACATTGGTAAAGAGACACAGTTATGAGCAAATGATCTAGATTACTTGGTGCAATGAAGGAAAAAATTAAAAGTGCTGGCCAAAAGCAAAAACTTCAGATCTTGACTTTGGTTCCAAATTTTTGGTCTGTAAGAAAAGCTGCCAAAGAATTCTGTGTGTTAAAAAAGTACCATTCAAATAGCCAGGTTGTTGCATGATAATAAAGGCATCATTGGATGTCCTGATATGACAGAAGACCAATCAGAAGATTCTTGATGCAGTTGCAGCTTTCTTTTGTGATGATGAATTTTCCAGGACAAATGCCTGGATAAAAAGATTTTGTCAGTGTGGGAAAGAACATTCATATTTCCAAATGATTGCTCCTTTCTAATCTGAGAGAACTGTATACTGCATACAAATTGAAAGATCCTGAACACATAATTGGCTTCTTTAAGTTTGCAAGTCTCCCTCCTAAATGGTGTGATCTTGTGGGACCAAAAGGCTCTCATTTGGTGTGTGTATGCGCAATACATCAAAATTTGAAATTGATGCTGAGCTCCATTGGTCTGGAAAAGTCCTATCACCACTTGATTGAAAAAATGGTGTGTAACAGAGATTCAAAGGAATGCATAATTCACTGCTGCGAAAATTGCCCAGCAATAGAACCAGTTCAGGAATTTTTGAAACAACAAGGTGGTGCTGGAGAAGTTGAGGATGGTTATGCCACTGACAGTGATCAAGTTTCTGATGAAATTCAATTTAATGAATGGACAACAACTGGCAGAACTGAACTCATTACTGTGTCACTGTCTGTTCAAGAATTTGTTGACCTGACAGAAAAAAATTGACAAAAATCACCTCACACTAATTCATTTCTCGTGCCCAGTCAACTTATTTGAAATACCTCAAAGAAACGATAGGGCCAAACAAGGCTATAGTTTTTACTGTGTCACTGTCTGTTCAAGAATTTGTTGACCTGACAGAAAAAAATTGACAAAAATCACCTCACACTAATTCATTTCTCGTGCCCAGTCAACTTATTTGAAATACCTCAAAGAAACGATAGGGCCAAACAAGG
>NC_068994.1:17883860-17901114 GCF_001194135.2 Octopus bimaculoides
AAGAAATTTATCGAATTCCTTTGCTGCTATCCCAAATTAAAACATTTGTTCCTTTTCAACCTAGTAAACACATTTTTGCTGACAAATGTCCATCCTTTTTAGAGTTTTGACTTTTCATGGCTTGATTTAGGTGAATGTTGACTTTTTGGAGAAATCCGCTGTTTGCATTTCATACTCACTATGAGTGTTTGAGAATACAGTACATTTTAAAACTTTGTTCAACAGATCATGAAAACTGCTGAGTTTTGAATTTCCATTGATTGTACCTGATTTCAAAATCTAGTGCTTACCACAAAATGCTTTCATACTGCCTGAAACTGAGTGTTGTTGCAATACTAGGCTCCAGATTTCAGACCTACTTCCAGGGCACTGAATTGAAATAGCCAAGTGATAAGTTATTGAATCAAACAAACCCCCTAATTTTCTTTCCTTGTGACTTTGTTTCACAAACAGCTGGTCTGAAAAGTTGTCTAATATATGCAACTGAAATTTATCTACTGTTGTTTCAAAACAAAAACAAGCTTCATATCTGGTGTAGTTTTCTCTTGGCAGCCATTTAGCAATTTTGCTGAAGGTGAATAGACCAAAATATGGTGAAAATTCAAGCTCTTTTCAATGTTGCACCAACATGTTTTGGAAAATATTGGCTGCTCAGAAGTAACTGATGACAATATTTCTGGAAGAACACCATACAAAGCAAAATGTTTGAAAAAGATGGCATGCAAACTTTACTGATACAGAATGCATGACATTGTGTGCAGTGTTTCATCATGGTATAAATAATCCTAGAACTTGTGAAAATTTGGTGTGGATTCAAGAGTACAGTCTCTTGATCACAACAGGATTAATATGACTCAGAAATGTTATGTGTAAATGATATTAAGTCTGAAAATGATATCTGTTGCATTATTACCTCTTGGACCATGATTTGCCATCAATACTGGATGCATTGATTGTCTTTAACTGACTGGTCAAACACAATCAATTTTCTGACACATTTGCTTTTGAGAAAAATTCAAAACTTATGCTTCTGAGATGAATGATTATAACTTTTGATGTCTTGAGAGTATCATTGAGATTTTTCACGCACAAATAAAAGATTTTGTCCAGTTTATGTGCTAAAAGTTTTGAAGCTGTAGGATTTGGGCACTTCTAGGAATTTGGCTTTCAGTACACAGCAGTGTTGGTGGGAAATGGTGAAGTGTTTTCATTTCAATTCAAGAAAACATGCACTTTACCATAAGAAATACACTCTTTTCTCCTCAAATTCATGATTCAGCACTCTAAAAAATGGTCAGGTACAAATTTTCAGGAAAAAAGTCCATGTGGATTGAAAGTCATTACATTATTTGTTGCGGTATTGAAATCCAAGATGGCTGCTGCAGGCCTAAAGACTGGTGATTTGAGCCAAAGTTAAAATCGGCATAACTTTTGAACTGTTGGGAGCTGGGGCCTGAAATTTTGCACTTTTTCTATCCTTACTGATAGTAATAACTGGTGAAAATTTGAGATGCTAGGTTTCAAATTTCCTTTTTGTCTCTAAGACAAGGCATAAATAATGGTCATTACATATTTTTCTTTATTGTAGTAAATCAAACTTAAAGCTTTTTCAATTGCATAAACTAAAAGTTGGAGGGCGATGAGATAAACTACCTGCATCAACTTGCTATAAAAGCAGGTAGTAATTTTACCTTGTGCTTATTCTTAGTACAAGTTTTGAAGAGTGCAGTTCGATTTTAACAGGTATTTTATCAAAGATATAATGGAAGTGGCAGAGGAACATATTCGGCATATTTTGCTTTGTGAGTTCAACAAAGACATCAATGCACCGGAAAGTGCGAGGAATATTAAATGCAGTATATGGGGATCAGACAATAAGCATAAGCCATTGTCAGTGGTAGTTCCAGAAACTGGAGCCTAGATGACGAGCCTCATCCTGGAAGATCTGCAAACCCTGGTGGAACAAAATCCCATTGTAACTGTTGAGGAACTAGCTGAAAAGCTTGGATTTGGTCATTCAAGTCGGCACTAGAAGAAAAACGACCATCTTTAGTTTCAAAACAGAAGGTGTTCTTCCATCAGGATAATGCTCGACCACTTACAGCGAGGATGACATTCTAAAGGCTGGAGCAGTTTGAATGGGAAACAATGCCCCACCCACCATATTCACCAGATATTGCCCCATCTGATTATCATTTATTCCACAGTCTTCAGAATCATTTGGACGGAAAAAATATGAATTCTGTAGATGAGGTCAGAACAATACTGGAGGAATATTTTTCGTCACGGACAAGTGAAATTTGGAAGAGGGGCCTTGCAGTTCTACCAGATAGATGGAAGAGCATTGTAGAAAATAAAGGAGAGTATATTTTAGATTGAAAAAGAATTTTGTTTATCTTAATTTTTAAAAATAAAAAGTATAATAAAACCACATTATTTATGGGATGACTCAATATGTGCTGTACATTAGCTCATAAATAATAGTAATAATAATAATAATAATCCTTTCTGCTAAAGGCACAAGGCCTGAAATTTTGGGGGAAGGAACTAGTTGAATACATCAACCCCATTGTTTCACTGGTACTTAATTTATCGACCCTGAAAGGATGAAAGACAAAGTCAATCTCAGCAGAATTTGAACTCAGAACATAAAGGTAGAAGAAATGCCACTAAGCATTTCATGCAACATACTAACAATTCAGCCAACTTGCTGCCTTGATAGAAATGATATTTTCTACTATAGGCACAAGGCCTGAAATTTTAGGGCAGGAGATAGTCAATTACATTGACCCCAGTACTCAACTGGGACTTATTTTATCAACCCCAAAAGGATGGATAGCAAAGTTGACCTCGACAGAATTTGAACTCAGCACATAAAGACGGATGAAATACCACTAAGCATTTTGCCGAGTGCTAATGATTCTGCCATACTTGCCACCTTATAAATAATAATAATAACGACGATGATGATTATCGAGTCTCTTATCCAAGATGATGTATGAGCATTCAGCTTTTGCCAAACAATCTGCACAAATGATTTGTTTATAGTGATCAAATGTATGTACTGTACATTAGCTCATAAATAGTAATAATAATAATAATAATGTTTTAACATTTTCTTTTATAAACAGAGAAGTGCAGTTTCCAAAGTAAATAACTCATTATCTGATATGAAATCAAAACATCATAATTTAGCTGAAGTATTGGATACAGTTCCGCATCAGATTGCTACTGAAGGAATTTTTCATTCAAATGATGAATCTTACATTGGTAATTATTCATTTCATTTATTCCCTATTTTCATTTTTTTTTTTTCATTTTATCCAGTTTCAGCTCATGAGCTGTGGCCATGTGAATGTATTTTATTTTTATTTTGTGCAACTCCAAAATATGAGACTCTACTTAATATTTCAGCCTTTCTGTTTTGGTGAATTTGTACTGCAGTTAGTATTAGTACTTTTGACGTGCTTCTACATTTCTGTTTATTTCATACTTCCTGCAGTATTTTTGGTCATATTTATTTTTCAACTTCGGACAGATGCAGGAGTGGCTGTGCAGTAAAAAGCTTGCTTCTCAATCACATGGTTCTGGGCTCAGTCCCACTGCAAGGCACCTCGAGCAAGTGTCTTCTACTATAGCCTTGTGAGTGGATTTGGTAGTCGGAAACTGAAAGAAGCTCATCGTATATATATATATATATATATATATATATATATATATATATATATATATATATATATATATATATACATACATATATATATGTATGTATTTGTGTGTCTGTTCTCCTGCCATCATTTGACAACCGATGTTGGTGTGTTTATGTCCCTGTAACTTAACGGTTTGGCAAAAGAGACCAATAGAATAATTACTAGACTTACAAAGAATAAGTCCTGGGGGTTGATTTATTCGACTAAAGGCTATGCTCCAGCATGGCCTCAGTCAAATGACTGAAACAAGTAAAAGAATAAAAGAACATTGATGACAATATGAACTACAGAACTTTGACAGAGATCATCTGGTATCCTATTGACTCAGCTGTACAAAAGACAGAAAGACTGAGGAAAAGTAAATATAGCACCTTGATAAAAAGAGGGGGTAGATGTGTCCAGTGTGTTTAAGTGGGGGTGGTACAGAGCTGGATATTTCAGAAAACTGGAAACTTGTCAAAAGTGTAAGAAATGACAGACAGGATGGGAATAGATTTTTAATTGTCAAGTGAAGAATTTGCTTTATATTTTATCTTTTCAGAGGCTGCTAAGGATGTGTGTGAAATTGAAATGAAATTTTAATTTTAGTTTTGCTTCTTCCGTTTTTTTTTTTTTAGATGATTTGACAAATAATTTTGTAGAAACAGAACAGCTTTTGGAGAAAATAAATGATGTAACCGAATCTAAGATGCCATCTTTGTCCTTGTACAATTCCCATTTGAAACATTTAGTTGAAACAATTTCCACAGAGAAAAGTGAAATTGTGCAGTAAGTGTCAATTTGGGCTTCAGTACTTACCACTTCCATCAATTTCTTTCCTTACAAAGTAATTAATCCATTAATTAAGCCATAAACATGTTCTTGTATCTATATAAAACTTAAGTGGATATATCGAGATAAGACTTAAAAAATATGACCACAGGTAAAGGCATGACTGTATGGTTAGAAATTTCACTTTGCAGTCATAATGGTGTCAGGTTCAATCCCATTGTGTAGCACCTTGGCCAAGTGTCTTCTATTATAGTACCTGACTGATGAGTGAATTTGGTAGACAAAAACTGTATGGAAGCCAGTCGAGTGTGTATGTATTAATATGTGTGTGTATATATAAACTAATTAATTAATATGTATTTGTGTGTTTATGTTCCTTCCACATGGCTTGCCAGCCAGCATTGCTTTTGGTTGTCTGGCAAAAAAGATCAGTTGAATAAGTACTAGGGATGATGCATTCAACTCATCTCTTGAAGATCATGCCCCAGCATAGCTGCAGTCCATTTACTGAAGATAAAGTGTATTACTGGGGGTGGGGGACACAATTACTGTCCAATTCATGTATCATTGGCAAAGATTGTTTTTAAGCTCGTCAAAAATCTTGTTTTTTTAAAATTATTATGTAATTTTCTATATAAGAGAAATATTGTTTTGTTTTAAATAATTTAACTTATGCATTATTAGAATTGCTCTCATTTTTCTCTCTTTTCTTTTCTCTTAAACCCTAGGATCAATGAGTTATTAGCTGCCATTGAATCTTTAACAATACAACAATCTTCTCTGAAGTTCCAGCATTTAGAAGAGGAAGTAGAAGTGAAATCTGGACTGATTTTAGATATTTGAATAATCTTTGTCATTAAATGGAAAAATTAATTTATTGGTTTTAATTCATTTTAAATAACAGTAATTCTAAGAATAAACTATAGATGCATTTATACTATTCTAAAAAGAGAAAATATATTTTTACATTTTTTATCTTGTAAATTTTGTTCATCTATAATCCTTAAATTAAAAAAATTTTTTTCTTTATTTTTTGCAATGCAAACATTGAGAAAATATTTTAATAGTCTATTTCATTATGAAGATTCATAGATTAATACATATTCTTTGAAATCTAAAGAAGATAAAATATTAAAATTAACATGTTCTTGTATTGAAGAAAAAAAAGTTAAGCAAGTTGAAAAGATTTTCTCATTTAAAAGTATTTTTGTTGTTTCTTTTAGTAAATCAACAAAATTCATTTTCTCTCAAGTTCATAAAAAAAAAAACATCCTATTTGGTAGAAATTGTATTTATAAATAAGTTGTATTTTTCTGAGAGAAGGTAAGACTATTGAAAAGGTTGCATGACGTAACGAAAATTTTAGGAAAATAAAAATAAGGAATAAGTGGAAATTTTACTGGTGAGTGTGTTAAATTATAAGCACAAAAAGAAAATGACTCTCCCCAGACACAACAGAATATTTTAATCACTTTTTCACTAAGTGACTTCATGAGAATCATTTTGGTCTCTGGTTAGAAAACAATTTATAAATGAAGTCCTTGGGAAGGTGAAAACTGATTTCATGGTTCAAATTTTCATTATCATCATCATCATCATCATCATTTTTAACATTTGTTCTCCATGCTGTCATAAGTTGGATGGTTTGACAGGAGCTAGCCAACTGAAGAGCTGCCTGGGCTCCATGTCTGTTTTGGCATGGTTTCTACAGCTGGGCTCCATGTCTGTTTTGGCATGGTTTCTACAGCTGGATGTCCTTCCTAACACCAACCACTTTACAGAGCATATTGGGTACTTTTACACAGTACTAGCACCAGTGCTTTTACATGACACCAGCATAGGTGCTTCCATGTTGTACTGGCACTGGTGTGTTTTACATGGCACCAGCATCCATGAACCTGCAAGATTAGGAGCACTCAACTGAAGAAGGATGCAAAGAACATTGTAATTTTATGTGAACATCAAGGACAATTTCTCAGACCCATCGGACGTTGGTCTAAAATGTCATTTAACTGTTAGACTATTTTCTTATTCATGCAACAGTATAGCTTTCATCCATCTGTCACTGTAAGGTATCTAGTTCTAGCTGACCTGTCTTAAGATGGTAAAGAAAACCAATAATTGCTAGATAGATAATAAAATGGTTGATAAAAGATCTAAAAAAGAGCTTATGTATGTTTTACTAAAATATATATATAAAATGAAATTTTAAAAACCACTAGTCCAGTGTTAGGTGTGGCTGAGAAGCTTGCTTTCCAATCATTTGGTCTTGGACAGGTCTTCCATTATAGTCCCAGGCCAACCAAAGCTGTGTGAGTGGATTTGATAGACAGAAACTGAAAGAAGCTTGTCATATATATATGTATATGTGCGCTTGTCTGGACATGACATGATGGTTGTAAATAAGCATTGTCATATAAGAGAGGTTGTTTGTTATCAGTCTTCTGAAAAGCATGTTTAACTTGGAGAAAATATTACCTGGCTTAGAAACTGGTGAAGATTGGTGTTAGGAAGGGTATCTGATCATAGAAAATCTGCCTCAAATTTAGTTTATACTCCTGCAAGTATGATGATAGTTATATCCTCACTCCAGTGAAAAACTGGCTTTATATCATCAAAATAAATCGTTACTGTACTTAGCATTGAGTTGACAGAAATGTTAAAGTGTCTTTATAGTATACAAGTACAAGAATGATTTTCCAAACATTGGTCTGGAATCTCATAGTCTGCGATAATTTACAAGCAGAAACTTTAAATTCCCACAACTGCTAGACTAGTATTCTGGTACCTTATATAGTTCAGTATTTATAAACTTTTATCATATTAACAAATATCATCGTTTAACGTCCGCCTTCCATGCTAGCATGGGTTGGACGATTTGACTGAGGACTGGTGAAACCGGATGGCAACACCAGGCTCCAATCTAATTTGGCAGAGTTTCTACAGCTGGATGCCCTTCCTAATGCCAACCACTCAGAGAGTGTAGTGGGTGCTTTTACGTGTCACCCGCACGAAAACGGCCACGCTCAAAATGGTGTCTTTTGTGTGCCACCCGCACAAGAGCCAGTCCAGGGGCACCGGCAATGATCTCGCTCGAAAAACCTCATGTGTCACTCGCACAAGAGCCAGTCCATGGGCACTGGGAACGATCTCGCACGAAAGATATCATGTGTCGCCCGCACATGAGCCAGTCCAGGGGCACTGGCAACGATCCTGCTCGAAAGATTTCATGATGAATGAATGAAAATATATATAATATTTTGCTTGGACATTACAATACCAATAACCTCGTTTAGAACTCCGTATATATATCTTCTGAACGAAGCCGTAGTCAAGTATAGAGCGGAAATAAAATGACAAAAGGATAAAATGATTTTCATATGAATGTCATTGGCTTGCAGCTGTTTCCACGAATAGATACGGTGGACTCATAGTTGAGTGATTGAATAACATCTTACAGTTTCATCAGAGCATCAAGTATTTTGAATATAATTGTATCTATATAAATGAAATTTTCTGTAAAGATTTTTAATTTGAGAATAATCTTCCAGTGATTCCTATAATAGGAAAAACAAATTCATTTTACATTCTACTTCTCTTTTTACTGTAAATAATTTTTTAAAATGCATGGAGATTGAAGCACACAAGTAATTAAAATTTTATGATTTTTATTTATAATAAATAATTCTGTTGACTTTTAATTATTATTGATATATCATAACCAAATGCAAAGTACTTAATGTATACAACTAAAATGGTATTAAATCAAAATAGTCATGTGTACCATATCTAACACATATACACCATTGAAAGGCATGATGCTGTAGTTTTTGTCTGAGAGAAAACCTCTTCATAGACATGTTTTTGAAAACTGAATATATATCAAAATAAGCATCCCAGCAATGAGAACATCAGAAGTATTTTGGCCTTGGGTTTTGTCAATGACATGTACCGGGTCATAACATGCTTAGACAAAAATTCACTTCACTCCAATATATACTGTGTATTTAACTATATATCAGAAAGAAATTTTCTCTCAGACAATAACCACAGAATCATATCTTCCAATTGTGTGTATACATTAGGTATGGTACATAGATAGCTATCTTAATTTAATACTGTTTTAGTTGCATAGACTATGTTTATTTCAGCCTGGCAAGCTTTCCGCAGTATTAATGAATATATTATTCTTTGTTCTCCATATGTGACAACCAGGCATACATCTTTGACAATGCCCAAGAAGACCAAAAACAGTCTGATGTTTCTGTTAGTCACTGCTGGAACAATGTTCACCTTGCTTCAATATATTGTTTTTAACACGTTTATGAAGAGGTTTTCTTTTAGACAAAAACCCACAGCATATCTTTCACCATCCGACATTCTTTTGTCAACCCTAAAACACAACAATAACCTAATTTCTATACTAACAATCTCAAGACCTGGACCTGACGTACGTAAACTAGACACACTTTGTTACAAAGTTATTTGCATGTTTGACTGAACCCTGAGCAATAACAACACCCACTTCAAATAATAAAATCTTCCAATAATATCTTTCCATCAGCACCCACCAAACAAACATACTTACCTCCTACCTTCTTCCATCACACTACCAATACATCTACTTCCCAAATGTATATACACCAAGCTTAATTATCATTTCACGTAGCTCCACTTACCCCAGAAATCAACCTACCAGAGATTATATAAAGCCAAGAGGAGCACAAATGTACCACAGTCCAATGAAGACTGGCAGGCTAAAACTTCAAAGCCACTGTCACCACTCTCTGAAAAGTATTTTTATATATATATATATATAGAGAGAGAGAGAGAGAGACAAGGTGTATGTACGCTGCTATATATATATATATATATATAATACAGAACGGGACAAGGATGTAAAACATCCAGACAGTTAGGTGATACAAGCAATATCGAGAATAGCCAGCCGAAATTGCAAAGATAATCTGGATCTCAACTGAAGAAAGAAAACTCAGAATGACCTGGCCTTGTTTTCTTTGTATCGTCTATCTGGATGTTTTGTCCCTTTCTTGTATTACCTAACTGTCTGGATGTTTTGCGTTCTTGTCCCATTCTGTATTATTTATATATATATATATTCAAATATGAAACAAGCTGCACTGGCACTTTAAGAGAGTACTCTCCATACCAAATTGTAGCCTACCAGCAAATACATGATGCATATATGTGGTTGATAATGTTTATTAGTCTAGCTCTGCTATTTCATATTTGGATTTATTCTTACATATATGTTGTCCAGGCATACTTGCACATAATTTGCATGCTATATGCATGGACTGGTGAAAAGATTCATTTCCGATCCTGTTTGTGGTGTGATGTTAAGCCACAAAAATGGCGAAATATTGATGTCCATCACTCCTGGTTGGGATTAGGGGTAAATTATCTCGCCTGTCTATGACTCTCAGGTGTTTTAACACCTGGTGCTTTGAGAGAGTACTCTCCACCATGCCAGTAAATACACAAGTCGTTAACATTTATATATATATAGTGTTGTTGGCACTCCATCGCTTACAACGTCGAGGGTTCCAGTTGATCCGATCAACGGAACAGCCTGCTCGTTAAATTAACGTGCAAGTGGCTGAGCACTCCACAGACACGTGTACCCTTAACGTAGTTCTCAGGGATATTCAATGTGACAAGGCTGACACTTTGAATTACAGGTACAACAGAAACAGGAAGTAAGAGTGAGAGAAAGTTGTGGTGAAAGAGTACAGCAGGGTTCACCACCATCCCCTGCTGGAGCTTTAGGTATTTTCGCTCAATAAACACTCACAACGCCCGGTCTGGGAATCGAAACCGTGATCCTATGACAGCGAGTCCGCTGCTCTAACCACTGGGCCATTGCGCCTCCACATATATATAGTGTATAGATGTAATTAAATGTAGATATTTTATTTTAAATGAAAACATAGTTGAAAGTGCTGATGATTCATATTTGTAGAGTAAGTATATATTAAAACAAAGGCTGAAAAATTTGGTATTATTTTTAATTCCTTGTTATATGTGTTTCATTGAAACACTTAAGAAAAACTGGGGGTCAGTGTAATCAACAAGTCCCTTCCAACCAAATTTAAGGTCATGTGCCTATAGTAGAAAGGATTATTATTATTATTAAGGTGGTGAGCTGGCTGAATCATTAGCACACCAGTTGAAATGCTAAGCAGTATTTCGCCTGTTGCTATGTTCTGAGTTCAAATTCCGCTGAGGTCAACTTTGCCTTTCATCTTTTCAGGGTTGATGAAATAAGTACCAGTTATGCACTGAGGTCGACGTAATTGACTAGCCCCGTTCGCCCCAAAATTTTCAAGGCCTTGTGCCTAGAGTAGAAATAATTATCATTATTAAAAAGGCAGTGAGCTAGCAGAATCGTTAGTAAGCTGGGCAAAATGTTTAGTGGCATCTCGTCCCTGTTTACATTCTGAGTTCAAATTCCGCTGAAGTCATCTTTGCCATTCATCCTTTTGGGGATCGATAAATTAAGTACCAGTGAAACACTGGGGCTGATGTAATCAACTAGGCCCCTCCCCTAAAATTCCAGGCTTTATGCCTTTAGTAGAAAGGATTATTATTATTATTACAACAGGAAGCTGGCAGAATCCTTAGCATGCTGGGTGAAATGCTTAGTGGTATTTGGTCTGTTGCTATGTTCTGAGTTCAAATTCTGCTGAGGTCAACTTTGCTTTTCATCCTCTTGGAGTTGATAAAATAAGTATCAATCAATGTGATCAACTGTTCCACACCCCACAAATTCCAGGTCTTGCGCCTATAGCAGAAAGGATTCTTATGAATATCATAAATATAATAAATAATAATAGTTGCATATTATCTTTGAATCTTTGTATGAAGAGTTAGTTTAGATCTATATGTTCTCTACATGCATATAACTACTGTGAATTTATATTATTATTAATAACAATATTTATATTCATGTATTTCCTATACTATAATGAAATACATGTAACAAAGAATTAAAAATATATTAAATTCACCAGTTTTTTCTCTTATATATGTGTGTGTATATATGGAATAGGGACTCTTGTTGATCATAATATATGATATATATATAATCACACACACAAACACATATGTATATATACAAGGCTTCTTTCAGTTTCCATCCACCAAATCTACTCATGATGCTTTGGTTGGTATAAGGCTATAGTAGAATATACTTGTCAAGGTTATATATATATATTTGTGTGTGTCTCCTTGTCTTGATATCACATAATAGTTATATGCATCACTGTCATACAAGCAGTGACTTTTATTTCCAGTCTTCCATGAAAACATGTCTGGTCATGAGGAAATATTACCTTACTTGGAAACAGGTCAAGGTTTGCAACAGGAAGGGTATCTAGCTATAGAAAATTTGTCTCAATGAATTCCATCTGATCAATGCAACCATGAAAATATGAACAACAAATGATGATGATAGTTTATTGGTCCAGTGGACTCTTGTTACTCCGGAATTTCTATGATATGAAGCTGCTTCTCCAAACAAACCAAACTGGGTCTTGAGTCCAGAAGTGATTGCATGCCATTGAAACTCTTCAGTAGTGGTTCTCAACAGGGTCCATATGGCCATTGTGGTTCCATATAAGAATTTGTTGTTAAAATTTACGTGCAATAAATTTCTCATACTTCTAGAATACAGAAAATATTTTTATTTTTTAATAAAATTCCTAATATTCAATTAAAAAAATATTCAAGACTCCCTTTGGTCATGAATGACCATGGGATTGCACCTTCAAAGTTACCCTCCGAGGTACAAGTCTGGGCAATGTTGTTTATGGAAGACCAGCAGTTGCCCATGCATTCCAGCCTCTCCTCTCGATGCCACCGATGTTATCCAAGAGAAAGGTAAAGGCCGATACAGTTTGGCACCAATGATGTTGCAACTCATTTCTACAGCTGAGTGAACTGAAGCAATGTGAAATAAAGTGTCTTGCTCAAGAACACAACACACAGCCCAATCCAGGAATCAAACTCACAACCTCATGATTTTAAGCTTGACGCTCTAACCACTGAACCATGCAACTTCATATAAAAATTATAAAAATATAATAGGATTATTTTAAGCATTGAATGGTTATGAGGGTGCAACTGAGTTAAATAGGAACCAAGGTAAAAAAATGGTTGAAAATCACTGCTAAAAAATGGTTGAAAATCACTGTTTTAGAGCAGTGCTCCACAACCATTTTTCACTTGTACACATATTCTTTTCGAAATTCAGCGGCACACCTGAACTAAAAATATAACTATAAGTATAGGGGAAAAAATTATATTCAGGTTACGCTCTGGCACACCTAGCATTGTCTCATGGCACACCAGTGTGCCGCAACATACTGGTTGCAGAGCACTGCTCTAGAATAGCTAGTTACTGGATTAGCCTGAATAAATTATTCTACTGGCTTGTAAAGCAGACATAAAATGATAATGATAGTAATGATATTCACAGTTCATGAACAAGCAACAGCCATTGCTCATACTGGTTATCAGATCTTAAGAATGTACTCTCACATGATAGATATGATGACTCTATTGTAGGCATGTTTTGTGTACATCAACTGCTGTCATTTATTTGTATTCTCAGCCTGTATACCAATGTGTTTAAGGCTGTAGAGCTCTTCACATACTGCGCTGAATCACTTCCTTTGTATAGTTGATGCCATGCAATGTTAGAATGGCATATTGCATTGAGCAATGCTTATCTGTTGCTGCTTGCATTAACATGCTTTTCACAGCTGCATATGCATCTCACAGTTTTTAGTTAATCCACACCTTATGCCTGAATAAGATGAGCAAGTCTGAAGTTGAGTCAATTTCCATTATATATATATAGACCCGTGCTGATATTCATAGCTTTGTGTGCTGTGTCAGGCTATATGCACTATTCTACAACACTCCACCAGCATCTAACAAAGAGGACTACTTCACCAACCTGGGCCACCGACCATCCCACTGGACGCCAGTTCCAAGCAGTCAATCATTTTGTGGGCAGCTGCCAGCTTGTTGTGGACCGGTTTAACTTTCGCAGGCATCCCTGACATCTCAACATCTCTCCAGCTGAACTTTTGGCCCTTCAATGCCTCTGATACCACAAAGACATTATCATAAAACTGGCCAACAAGGGTGGAGCTGTGGTGGTGTGGTGCACAGGCCTCTGCAAGGCTGATTCTCTCTGCCAACTTCAAGACACCGCCTTCTCAACTCGTGGCTCACCACTTCATCCTTCGTGAATATTCCCTCACCACTATCCATACCGCCCTTGCCGGAGTACGTTCCATGGACCATGCCTCTGCTCTCTCTCCTCACACCCACCCTGCCGTTGCCTGTCTCCTATTCCCCCCCAACTATCACACCTCCACCCTGCTCCTCCAATGTACCATTCTCTGAGCCTTCAGGCAACTCCAGTCCGTTTTGCACATCTTCCCCAACCTATCCCTTCCCTCCTTCTAATGAACCCACAACCTACGTGACCGCCTGATTCACAGTTTCTTCTTTAACCCTACCTCCCAACTTGGCTCATTCCCTTGCTCCTGCCTATGCTGCTGCACTTATCTACCTCATCAACACCACCTTCCTCACAGGCACCCATCATCGTCCCTATCATATCACTAATTCCTTTACCTGCACTTATAGCTATGTCATTTACTGCATCGCCTGCTCTTTCTGCCCTTCTCTGTACATCGGTCAAACGGGATACTGCTTGGCTGACCGGTTTGCAGACAGATATGTGGTAAGGCAAAGGAATTGAAAATGCCCTGTAGGACTGGAGACGAAAGAAGGACAGACAGGAAGTCAGAATGAAGACAGAAGTAAAGTATTAGGGAGAGCAAGAGAGTGGGAGGGAGGCAAAAGTGATGCATAGAAAGAGACGTCGCACAAAAAATATTCCAAGAATATTTTACAAATGAATAAAAAAAAAATCACAAGTGTGTAGCGTTACATAAATATATTTTTGAAATTTAACAAAAACACAACAAACAGGAAAATTTTACAAAAACATAACAAATAGAAAATTCGTAACTTATTCCTCATCAGTCAACGTCTAAAAGATCATCCCAATTTCGGGCCATAAATGTTGATATTATTCACTTTTGGTGGCATCAATGGTGAAAAGCCACTGGGAGTAGCTAATAAATGTACAGTACAGTGACGGGGATATATGAATATATAAAATTCCAGGCAATTCATTAAAATAGTGTGAAGCTTATTCCATCTGCACATGTCTCTCGATCGACAAACATTATTGCTAACGATTAAAACGAAACTTAGATTAAACTTGTAACATTCCGATACATTAAAGAAAATTTCCCAGCATTTTAACACGTGACTTAACAGTTGTCATTTATAAATATTATTTTTTGTAATAAGAACGTGGGCAGTTATGTTAATGTGTAAGTTACTAATTACATTTCGGTAAAATTTACCACTCCAAAACCAATGACAATACTATAAAACAAAAATACAGTTTAACTCCAATAGTTCTGCTAACATTTTCGCGGTAACGTTGCACTTTGAAA
Organism: Octopus bimaculoides; assembly: GCF_001194135.2. Classification (NCBI taxonomy): domain Eukaryota; kingdom Metazoa; phylum Mollusca; class Cephalopoda; order Octopoda; family Octopodidae; genus Octopus; species Octopus bimaculoides. The sequence continues at coordinate 17,898,910 of NC_068994.1, forward strand.
CAATTCGGTAATTTCCGTTGTCAAATTGTCATTTGACGGTCTTTCTTGGTGCGGGAATTTTTACATGATGTCAAAGAAACCTTACTTCACCGATGGAATTCCCAGGTACGTTTTATTATATATTTATTAAAGCAATACCAATAAATGGATGAATTTCTTCCTTTTATCAGTTTCAATTTTTACAAAAGGAATATGTAGTGGACATAAAATATTTCAATCTGTTTATTAATACAAAATTGTTTTGATAGATTAAAAGGACTGATTAAACTCACTTAACTTGCTTCTGAACTCGTTTACAATACGTACGTAAGATATTAATAATTGAACAGATTTATAATGTTAAGAGTGCAGCTTCAGAAAATTATCTGTGAATATATTCTACAACGAAACGATAATTTGTCTCTGACCTTTTTTTTTGCTTTAATTCTTTGTTCCACGGCCTTAATTGGCATACATTTACAAGATTTTGCTTCCTCATGACGTTCAGAAAATGGATGTTTTTGATATATTTTTGAGAGGTATTTATATAATATGGATATTAAAAGAATATCCATTTCCCCAGAAGTTATGAGGAAACAAAGTAAAAAAAGTGGCACACTTGTGTAAGCATGTCCCTTGCTTTATGCTTATCTAAAAGCATTCACTGACATAAACCGAATTAATGTTGTCTCAAATATTTATCATTAAAAAAAAAAACCTGACTTGAATATCCAACATATAAACTTATTCGTCTATAAAGCTTTGAATTTGTTCAAGTTATTATATGGATGACAAGCTCGGCGATTTTCTACTGAAACTTAGTAAAGTAGCTTGTTTTAAAATTTTTTATTTAGAAAAATAATAAAACTTCGTTAATATTTTTCAATGAATTAGAAGTATTTTATATATATATATATATATATATATGTATATGTATAAATAATTTCTACCTTAGAAGCATTCCAAAATATTTTTTTCACCTAAAACTTCAAAATTATTCATGTAATTAAAAGGAGCACTTGTTCGTTTCAAAGGCCTTACGAAAGTAATAGTATTTATCTTGTCTGAGGTTAGTGTTTTTCGGGTCAGAGTGATTTTCTTTGGGAAAAAAACAAAAATGGGCAAAAATTGAAACTATTTCCATTGGCCAAAAGTTGAATGCAATGGAGGGTATAATTTTATACAAAATTGTGTGTTGTGGTCAACATTGAAATACGCTTGGGTAATTAATAGCCATGCTTTACCTATGTCAATTAGGAATATAATCAATATATTTTATAGGTCTATCTTCAATAATGACAGCTTTACACTAAAAGCGTTGTAAGGATCACTATTTTTTATTTAGTGCGTTTTCTACCGAAACACTTTAAAACTTCGTATACTTGTATATTTTGTCTTATAGAACAGAAAAATTTTTATATTCGAAGTTATTTCATGTTAAAAGTTGTCATATTTCGGTAATTTCAACCAATCATTGACGTCTATTGAGGTGAGAACAATTACTGCTGTGGATTGTCAACAAGACGTTGTGGCGGTGTAATGGGATCTTTTTCCTTGAATAAAATTAGTGCCGTTGTTTGTCAACAACAACTATCTGCGGTACTGTTATTTATGACATCGTTCATGCGTTTGTACTAGTTTTAGCTTTAGGGTGTTAGGGTTCGGGTTTTAAGGTTAGGGTTATGAGAATTTTTGCCAAATTTGGTGAAAATCTGTTCAATACACCGCCACAAATTTTTCACCAAATTTGGCAAAAATATTCATAACCCTAACTCTAACCCTAAAAACCCTAACTCTAACTCTAAAACCCGAACCCTAACTCTAAAACCTGAACCCTAACCCTAAAAGCCTAAAGCTAAAACCAGTAAAACGCACGAACGATGTCATAAATAACAGTACCACCGATAGTTGTTGTTGACAAACAACGACACTAATTTTATTCAAGGGAAAAGATCCCATTACACCGCCACAACGTCTTGTTGACAATCCACAGCAGTGATTGTTTTTACCTCAATAGACGTCAGTGATTGGTTGAAATTACCGAAATATGACAATTTTAACATGAAATAACTTTAAAAATATAAACTTTTCTCAACAACACTAAGAGTAAAAGATGTTTTATATGACACATTCTACCAGTGTCCCAAGTTTGAAAGTGTTTTGTTAAGAAAACAAATGGTGTCCGCCAAATCAGAAAGATCCTGTTGTAATATTTAGCTTGGACGC
>NC_068994.1:17901441-17932040 GCF_001194135.2 Octopus bimaculoides
AAATTAGTGCAATAGGAGTAAAACAACATGTAGTAAACGAATATGAAAAAAATGCACGCTGGCGAACGGGGGGTGGGATGAGAGGACTTGGAACATTCCCGATGTGAATTTTCCGAGTCCTCTCCCCCGTTCGCCAGTATGCATTTTTTTTCATATTCGTTTACTACATGTTGTTTTACACCTATTGTACTTTTTTTTTTCATTTTTGTGACTGGGTGTTAACGTTGAGTTTTCGGATCGTGTGACTTTTCCGAATCCTTGATATGATCTGGTAACTTGTGGGAATTTCTTGGCTTGGTGAATTTCTACCGGAGATTTTTAACCCACTGTGCAGAGATGTTTTTTGTTGATATAGAAAAATGTTTTTTATATACAAAATGTTCTTTGTTTTGTTTTGGTTTCTTTGTGGGTGATGCAGAGTTACTTGAGTTATGTATGTGTAAATTGTTCATAACCATAAAAAAAAAAAGCAATTTGTTTTTATTTGTTCATGTGGACATTGTGGACTTTTCAATTGAGAAAATGGGTAGGTGAAGAGTTTGTACTTACTTGGAAAACTTGAACAAATCTTGCGGGCAATCAAACTGTTCTTCCCGATTTGGTGTGCAGTACAAACTCTTCATTTACCCGTTTTCTCAATTGAAATGTTCACAATATCCACATCAACAAATAAAAAACAAATTGTATTTTTCTTATGGTTATGAACAATTGCCACATGTACATAACCCAAGTGAGTCTGTATCATCTGCATACAACACAAAACGAAAAGAACATTTTGTATAAAAAAAAGCCCATTTTTCTCTATCAATGAAAAACATTTTTTATGCACATTATTCTGCTAATTGAACTGACTGAACATTAACTTTTTGCATGAACATTTTCATTTTCATGTAAATTTACATTTTCGTGCATGCACATATGTTTTGCTTTGTTTTAAAAAAATGTTTTCCTCTCTACCTCATACCTGTATGCTGACACACACTTGCACCACTCATATTTTAATGTGTGCTATCACTTGCTCTCTGTGCAACTGCAATCAATAGAGTTGCACATCTCTTTCAATGCACCAGCATATTACATTTATGCTTCTGCCTAGGCATATACACATCACCTTATATTGCATATACCAACTCTGAACGTTGATTCTTTGCTTTATATTTTTCATTTTTCATTTCTTTCACTTCCTATGTTTTTGACATGTATTCATTTGTTTGTAAATGGCACTGTCTCTATTTTTCTGCATTACACACAATATTACATGCATCTGTATCGTTCGATCTCTGTGGCTTTCTCACTAGAAGGGCAGGTAGTGTAAAAGGTAAGACTTCCTTTTTCCAAGCTGAGATTTGAAACCGAATCTAAGGATTCTCACTCGTCTGATCCACCACTGGCCAAACAAGCATGAAAGAAATTTCTTTGTCTTGTCAAAAAGTGATGGATGGATTTCCCTTCAATCTACGACCTGAGCTGTGTCATTTAAGGTTCAAGTGGAGAGGAAGCAACCTACATATGTAGAAATTACTCCTGTCTATGCAGTGGAAACACCCCTCCTCACCTGCTCCAAAGAAGGCCAGGGTCATTTCATTTGCAGGGAAGGTGATAGCCTATGTTTTTTGGGATGCAAAAGGCATTGTGTTTATTGACTATCTTCAAAAGGGCCACACCATCAATGGAGAGTACTATACCAACTTGCTGAGGCAGTTGTGAAAAGCTATTAAGACCAAATGCACATGAAAACTGACAGAAGGGATCTTGTTTCATCAGGACAATGCTCCAGCACACAAGTCCTTGATTTCAATGGCTGTTATGTGTGACTGTAGCTTTGAACTGGTTGATCATCCTCCTTATTCTCCTGATTTGGTCCCATCTGATTATCATTTGTTCCTCAACATGAAAAAACACTTGGCTGGGGACCAGTATTGCAGTGATAATGATGTCATATCTGCTGTTGATGACGTTTTTGACCAACTCAATGAAAGCTTCTTCACCAATGGGATCCAAGCACTGCAACACTGATAGAAGAAGTGTGTGAACCTCAAAGGTGACTATGTTGAAAAATTAGCCTCATTTGGTCACATTCCATGAGAGTATCTTGGTTAGCCTATGAACTTTTCATCTGACCCTTGTAAGGCTGCAAATTCTTTTATTCATGAATACTGGAATTCTAAGACTATTAGAAAGACCATATTCTTCACTTATTTTCTTATTTGGCTATTTGCTTTGGCAGAAGGTACAGTTAGGCACCAATGGAAGAATAGATCCTGAAATGCAAGTGGGGATGGATAGGTCATACCTTAAGGATACTGATATCCTGCATTACATGTCTGGCTCTGACCTGGAACCCACAAGGGAGGCAGGAGAGAGGATGCCCTAAAAATAGTTGGAAGTGGGATACTGAGACAGCTGAAAAAGCAGGGATCCATCTGGTCAGAAGTAGAGAAGACAATTCAGAGTCAAGAACAATGGAGAAAAGTCATTGATGGCCTATGCTTCACAGGGAGTGAAGATGCTTGAGATCAAGATATTCTGTATTATTGGCAGAATCAACTGAAGTTGGACAAATGCTTTGGATATTTATTCTGGTTGTTTGCATTTTGAGTTCATTTCCTATTGGTCCGCTTTGCTTTTCATTCTTCTGGATTTATAAAATAAAATTCCAAGCAAGCATTGGGGGTTGGTTGCCCTCCTCATTCTTAAAATTAGCTGCTCTGTGAGCAAAACTTTTTTTCCTCCAAGACAACAACTTTCACTCTAATGTAGTGGAAGAGTATAGTTACTAAGACTGTTGCAGAATATGGTTAATAAGTATGTTGGTACATGGCAAATGTGATTATTTCAACACACTAAGACAATGCTAACCTTTGAAAGTAAATCATATTCATTGGCTACATGTATTTATTTTCAACTGTCTTGTATCTATCAGCAAAATACATTTGGTGCAAGCATTAGTGAATCCAAAGGAATATAAGGATAGACGCCTCAGCCATGGAGCTATTCTACATATAGGTATGTATTGTTTTATACAATGTACTGACAAAAGATATACTTACATATATGGATCTTAATTTTGTAAAAAAATAAATTAACTGATGTTCTTTGTGGATGTTGATGTCAACCTGTTACTTGAAAGTCCCTAACATGATGAAACTACATTACAATTATGATCCAATAATATTCTTTATAATTCATCTGTAACTTTCTGTTTTGCATTTCAAATTTTCTATTAAAATTTGTCTAATTAAATGCATTTGTCTTTCTGTCTATATTGTGTTTCACACTCTAACCTCTCATTACCTAGCCCAAGGACACTTCCCCCAATACCCCCACTTCAAAGGATCTTTGTCTTGCAAGTTACTTGGTGACCCTGCTGCCATGTAAAAAACATCTAGTCCACACTGTAAAGTGGTTGGCATTTGGAAAGACATCCAGTTATAAAAACCATACCAAAACAGACAGTTGAGCCTGGTGCAGTCTTCTGGCTTGCCAGTTCCTGTCAAACCATCCAACCCAGGCTAGCATGGAAAATGGATGTTAATTAATGATGGTGATGTGCAAGACCATATGTTCACATATTTCTGCTTGTATTTGTTTATTTTATTGTGTATATATCATCATCACTATCATTCTATGTCTGCTTTTCAGCCATAGAGATCATGTTGAAACAGACATTGGAGCAAGACGTGACCCTCTGACCTGTTGGATCCTGTCAGCCTATCCAACCCATATCAGCATAGAAAGCAAATATAAAATGATGATGATAAGGGTATATGATTTGCTTCCATACAGGTTCTGTCTACCAATACTACTCACAAGGCCTTACCATGTGTATACACACACACACACACACATATAAAAGCAGCATAGACAGTGTCAATATCAGGAGGTAATATTTATCATCCCTTAAATGTGGAAGTTCTGTTAGAGCATCCATCATTGATAAGACCAAGGACGGTTGAAATCACATGATCTGGTGGTCTCAGTGCTGGAGATGGCAGAGACTTATCTCCCTGGTAATGATATAAACAAGAGTGCATTTTGCACCAAAAGCCGGTATGAGAATTTCTATCATGGTATCTACCACAGTATAGTTTGTTCTAACAGAACATCTACCACAGTATAGTTGTAATAGAACATCCATGTTTAAGTAGGGATAGTTATATGTAGCAAAACCTCAGAGGTCACTAAATGGTAATGGTTATGTTTGATAATATTTGCAGCATTTAGTAGAGAAGTCCTGTTGTTCTTGATTCAGAAGTTTATCAAGTATAAAGATCAATGTGTAGTGATATGTTGCATTGGATAAATGAATGAAGAACAGTATTAATTGCTTGTTGAGATGGCCCCATTTACCTATATGTTTATTATGATGGTTGTTTACAATATAGAAAATACAACTGCTTTGAGTTGCTTGTGTACACATGTTGTTTGTTGTTGCAATAAACAAATAATCTTTAGTTCCATGGTCCATAGTGTAGATAGTAAATTCATGTATGTGTGGCTACTGGAGAGAGAAAGAGAGAGCTGGTCTAGGCAGGTTGAGAACACAAGCAGCGTGTTGTCCCACATATAAAGGTATTACTTCTCCATTGGTACTGGAAGAAGGAAGGAAGAGGTAAAGTAGATGTGCTCTCTGATCAGAACCAGCAACCAAAGAGAATGAAAGCAATTTGGCTTTGGTTATTTACATTGTTCTTCACCAAACTAGGTTCAAGCTAAAACAAAGGATTTCCCAAATCTAATCAGCTTTGACCTATGTTTGACTCAAAAAGGGCTAAGAAGTCAGTTCATTTTCACAAATTTCCTAGTGCAACAGGCTAGAACAATTGGCTGAGGACTTGTAAGAAAATTATGGATTTGATTTTAAATCCTGGTTTAGACATTTTGTGGCAGTTTTCTTCACATGCACACAAATTGTTTCTTTCTCTTTCTAATTAAAAAAAAAAAATTTTTTTGAAATGATTAAATCATCCTTTTCTGGTTTTTGAAAGATCACCTTGTATTCCTTTACCATTTGTTCCTTCAGAGTCCCAAAAATGCTTTGAGCCTTACTTTAAATTATTACTAGGTTTGAGATTGTGTGTTTTTTTTATCCAGTCTCCACTCTAGGGCATTGACAATTTCTCTATTTCGCAGATAAATTCTTGTTGTTTCTTTGTCATTATTGTTGACTGCATAGCAACAGAATTTTTTACTGCATTTTAAACTCATTTTTTTCATCATCATCATGATCGTTTAACGTCTGCTTGCCGTGCTGGCATGGGTTGGATGGTTTAACTGAGAGCTGGGAGGCTGTATTAGGCTCCAATCTGATTTGGCAAGGTTTCTATAACTGGATGCCCTTCCTAACACCAACCACTCAAAGTTGTAGTGAGTGTTTTTTATGTGCCACTGGCACAGGAGCCAGTCAGGTGGCACTGACATAGGCCATGCTCAAATGGTGCTTTTTACATGCCTCCAGCACGGGTGACAGTCAGGCAGCACTGGCATTGATCAAGCTCAGTGTTCCATGAAAACATGTCTGACCATGGAGAAATATTATCTTGCTTTGGAACAGGTAAGAGGTTGATGACAGGAAGAGCATCAAACTAGAAAAATCTACCTCGCTCAATTCTGACTCGTGCAAGCATGAAAAAATGGATATTAAAATGATCACACACACACACACACACATGTAAATCACCTTTTCATTTTATCTTTTTCAAGGAACTTTGGACAAGGACCAATCCTTTGGTTCCACTTTGGATAATCGGCGTGAAACTATTGGTTCTTCAAAAATAGGTTCTTTTGTCTCAAGCAGCTCTAATTATAATAGAAGACATACAATAGTGCCAACAAAAGCATATGAAATTCGCCATAAAATTGCAACTGGAGCACTTTTCTCTCAGAACAGGTAGGGTTTGGATTTTTTTAAAAGATGCATTAAACTAATTGAGCTAAATAAAATTATTGAATTAAAGAAAAAAATGCTAAAGATTTCTTAATATTGGTGTTTGTTCAATCTAGTTTCTGTAACACTAAGTAGTTTACAAAAGAAAAACTTGACAGATAAAATGATAGTGAATGAGGTAATTTTGCAAGAAACCACAGCAGATATCTCCAGTGAAGGGAACTATATAGCAAGCAGAATCAAATGAGTTTGCCCAGATATATAATCTGAGGCTTGTAATAAAAAATGAACTCAATACTCATGAATCTTCCTAAGTTGTTGTGTTGTTTTGTTGTTTAGATTTGACCCTCCGATCTTTCTTTAGTTGCATTTAAAATCATCTTTAACCCTTTTATAACCGGTTTTTATTTCAGTTAATTTTGAAAATAAGTAATTTGTGAAAATAGTTTTATTATTATTAAGCTGGAGTCTGAAACAAAAATTACTAGGAAATTTTACTGGAAGGTTTTGAGGTCACTTTAAAAACAGAGTTTGTCTCATAGAACCAGGCACAGTTTCAAGCAGGTTGCTATCAAAAGGGCTAATGTGTCTTGCTCTTTTCAAGATGATAGTTTGTAATTTGTGTGAAATTTGGCTGCTTTTTCTCACAGTCTCGATTATCATAGTGACTCTCAGCATGCTTGAGTTATTAAGAGATGTAGACATCTTTTTATATTAAATCAATAATATAACTTACATATTTAACACACACAATCTTCTTTCATGTGAGCCTGGGACCCTTTAAAACCTTTCCTTTCACATGTTTAGTGGCAGACTGCTCTAAGGACTGGACAAAAGATATTCCATGTAAACATACTGTTGTCCACAACACAAACTTGTGTGTTTTCTTCCAAATTATTTCAGTTGTTTAATTCTGTAACATTTGAATAAATCTGTACAATACCACCATGGAAAACAGACATATGATTTGTTACATCAATTTATTTCAGTAATTCAGAAATTTACTCACTTATTTAAATAAGATGATGGTAGTGCCTGTGACAAAAAAAAAAAAATACCATTACACATTGTAAGGTAGTTAGTGTTAGGAAGGGCATCCAATCATAGAAAACAAAATATGCTGACACTGACACTGGAGCATGGGGCAGCTCTGCTGCTTACCAGATCCTATCAATGCATTTGGTCCATTCCAACATGGAAAATAGACCTTAGATAATGACGATGGTGAAGATAGGATGATTTCCTTGTCGGATTTAGAACTTATAGTATTTTTTGCTTTTTATATTTTTGTGGAACACTAGAAATAAAGGACACTGTATGATGGTGACACTTGCTTACAAGTATCACACAGTATCAAGGCAAGGGGACAGTAACCCATGCACAAGCATATATTCATACAATATGGTTTCTTTCAGGTTCCATCTACGAAATCTAGGATTTAGTTGACTTAGGGCTATAACAGAAGATACTTGCCATGCAATGGGACTGAACCCCAAACCCTGTGGTTGGATATTAATGTTTATGTTACTTTTGTATTAATTACTCTTTTATTTGTTTCAGTTATTTGACTGTGGCCATGCTAGAACATTGCCTTGAAAGGTTTTTTTCAGTCAAATGAATTGGCCCTAGTACTTATTCTATTGGTCTCTTTTGCTGAACCGCTAAGTTACAGGTTTGTAAACACACAAACACCGGTTGTCAAGCAATGATAGGGGGACAAAGACACATACACATACACACATATGATGGGTTTCTTTCAGTTTCCATCTATCAAATCCACTCCAAATGCTTTGGTTGGCGTGAGGCTATAGTAGAAGACACTTGCCCTAGGTACCATGTAGTGCGACTGAACCCGGAAGCATGTGGTTGGGAAGAAAGCTTGTTATCACACCACCACACCTGCACCTATTAATGTATTTTTCTAATTAATGTATTTTTCTCTTATTTTCTAGTTATGAATCTAGTAAGGATAGAATTGCCACACCTTCACGTCGCCGAGACACTGATCTGTCTAATTGTGATAAACGGCAGGTACAGAAGAATTTTTTGTTTTCTTTTGCTTAATTTTAGTGTGAATTTATTTCCCTTAGTGAGTAACCTTTAGGATTGCACTCAGGTAATCTGGGTACAATTCCTAATAAGGAAAATATTTAAATTTAGAATTTTCTTGTAAATTTTACATTAAGAAATTGAATATGGTGTTCTTCTGAAGAATTTCTGGAGTAACATTATTCAACAGGGTGCGTAGCTCAGAGATCAGGGAGTCTCTCCAGGTTGAGCTGTTACTTCTCAGCATTGAGAGGTCACAACTCCAGTACTGTGATTAGAATGGCACAAGAAAGAATCTCAAGACATTCTTGAAGCCAAAGATACCTAGGGGTAGACCAAGAATGAGATGGTTGGATAATAACCACCTTAATTGGTCATACTTGGGAATCCAGCTGGAAAATCTGATGATGGTTGCTTCGGATAGAACCCTATGGAGGAGGTATCTGTGAACTCTATCCCCATGACTCTTCCAGGAATAGTGGATAGAGAAGATGGGTAGATGGAAATAGATATGGAATAGGGTACTTTAGATTTTAAGGAAGTTAAAGATATGTTAGAAAAAGTGTTGGTGATTTCAAATGATAATAGGGGGCTAAATGTCATTGTTTTTCTTTCTTATGATCATAATGACTCTGATAAGTGGATCATGTGTTCTACCCTCCATCTCACTTTAGTGTTTCAGTTGTTGTTGTTGTTGTTGGCACTCTGTCGCTTACGACGTCGAGGGTTCCAGTTGATCCGATCAATGGAACAGCCTGCTCGTGAAATTAACGTGCAAGTGGCTGAGCACTCCACAGACACGTGTACCCTTAACGTAGTTCTCGGGGATATTCAGCGTGACACAGTGTGACAAGGCTGACCCTTTGAATTACTGGCACAACAGAAACAGGAAGTAAGAGTGAGAGAAAGTTGTGGTGAAAGAGTACAGCAGGGTTCGCCACCATCCCCTGCCGGAGCCTTGTGGAGCTTTAGGTGTTTTCGCTCAATAAACACTCACAATGCCCAGTCTGAGAATCTAAACCGCGAGCCTATGACTGTGAGTCCACTGCCCTGACCACTGGGCCATTGCGCCTCCATTAGTGTTTCAGTACCAGTGCTGTAATAAGCTAGTCTTTGTTCATTTGTTCATGAATGTTTCTTTTTCCATGTCAGCATGGGCTGGAAGGGGAATTATTTGGGACAGGATCTATAACTGGATGCTCTTTCTGTTACTAACTCTCACTTGTTTATCAAATAAAAGACTTTTTATTCTACAAGCCTTTCAAAGCATAGAGTGAAACCTTGTGGTTGGTATGGCAATTTATTTTTAAGAGCATGTGATACTTTTATCATTGCTGTTGTAATTAATGTTAGGATGTTTTGCCTTAATTTTCAGTGCAAGAATTGTGATTCTTCTAAAGAAAACAGGAGACCCGTTGAAATTTTATACAACAGTTGTCATTTGAAGAATCCTACATCTGTTTGTGATTCTGATTTTCCAAATGATAAACCTATTTCTAAATTGGAAGCCTCTCATTGTTTGAGTGATTCTTCAGGCAAAATATCTTGTAACAGGAAGCAGAGAGAAAGGTTGACAACAAAACAGTGAGTGATTTTTTATTTTACCTTTTCATTGTTTTGAGGTTAGTATTTTAATTAAAATTAATGTTTACTATGTAACCAATGGATAATCTATAATTTTAAGTTTCTTTCTTTGTATCTCTCAATTTTATTAATTTATGAATGGAACTATCTATATTCTTTTATTAGTTCTATTTTCTATTATTAGTTCTATATTCTTTTATTAGTTTCATTTGAAGTTTGATATGTATTCAACTCAAATATTTGAAGGTGGTACTAGGGTACCATTGTCAAATATTTTAGTTGATTATAATAACCTTAATACTTTATTTCATTATGGTACATTATTGATTCTAGTTTCTTGAAGTACCTTTTTGATGTAAAGAGGTGTGACTCAACACCAGTATATACTCATATAAACGTCCACACACATCCACATATGCCTATCAGAAATCCACTCACAAGATGCTGTGACAATCACAGAAGATACTTTTCTGTTGAGCTAGGAACCATATACTTAACCACATGCTGGAAATTGGAATTGAAACCAGACTGCCAATTATTAGCATTATTGTCTCTGATATCAGAGTGATCTGCACCAAATTGGAAGAATGAGTTGGTAATAAGAGTACATATTAAGTAGGAAAAGTTAGTTGACTTGCAATATGGTATCCTGAGAAGCAAGCCCAAACTGGTCAATATTTGTTGTTGGACTGAGGGAACCTTTAACCCATTAGCATTTAAAGTGGCTGTATCTGACCCAAATATTCTACCTGTTTCACATTCAAACTGGCTGGATCTGGCTTCTTACACCTCCCCTAGAATGTCATTCTAAAAATAATCAATCACATCTTCAAGATATTAAAGCTATAGCATAATGCATGATAAATTCAAAACATAATTAAACAAGCATTATATTTGACAGAACAATTTGAATGCTAAAAGGTTAACATACCCCATCTGGTTTCATCCCAGTTCTTGGATAAGAACTGGGATGAATTGATGCATAGCATGGCTAATCTCACTTAGAAATTACCTGACAGGAAGATATCCTTAAAAAGTTTAATAGAAATGGTTAATGTCAACTTTACTTTGGTGATATATTAGTATCACAGCTAGGAATTTTTGACTAGATTTTAACATCTGTTCTTGAATGTCTTGTGGAAAGACAAGTTTCTTTGGTTAGAAAGTCTGGAAATTAACTGAGAAAATGATCTCCCTGAGAGGTTTGGGAAGAGTTGATCGATGTTCAAATCACTTTGGTGATATACTACCACCTGATCTGAGAAAGTCTGATTTGATTTTAATATCTGTTCCTCTAAAAAGGTGGTGAGCTAGCAGAATTATTAGCATGCTGGACAAAATGCTTAGCAGCATTTCATCCATCTTCATGTTCTGAGTTCAAATTCTGCTGAGGTTGATTTTGCCTTTCATCCTTTCAGAGTTGTTTAAATAAATACTAGTTGAACAGTGGGGTCAATGTAATTGACTTACCCACTTCCTCGAAATTGCTGGCCTTGTGTCAAATCTGAACGTTGTCTCAAAATGCTGAAGCTCATGCAGAGATTTCTTGAAGGAAATGTAGTGGTGGCTATTGTTTGTCAAGCATGTGTCCTCACAACTCCTCTCTTTTTAACTGAGCTACAATTCTTTGTGAAGGGATAGGTTGTTGGCATCAACAGTGTTGCCATGCATTTATACTCTCTTTCAGTTGGGTAATTCAGTCAGTGGAATGTCAACTTTTGTATTTTATAGGTGACTGAAATCTATGAGCAACAAGATCCTTGGGAATATTCTAAGAAGGATGGCTTACAACTATATCACATTGAATGCACTAGTTCTCACCCAATCATCGAAGTTAAGCAACGTCAAACCTAGTTAATACTTAGTAATTGACTTACACCCTTCTCCTAAATTGCTAGTCTTTTGCCAAAATTTGAAATCTATATTCTGAGAAGGGTGTGTAGAATATTTTTTCCTGGATGATTTCCAGGTTTGGAATTATGGATAATTACAAGAGTTCTTGGTTTGGCAGTACTACCAAAAGTGATTATCAATTCAAACTAAGCCTCACAGACACATTGTTGTTGTCAGTAAGACTCTTCTAGTATACTGATATACTGAAAGAATGTCAAAGCCATCAGTATCTGCAGTTAGTTGCTTTGTTATGTCAAAGGAAGACCATCATATACAATGGACCTGTCTGTTGTTCGAGTTCACTGTGAAGATTATTCCATCACGTTTTTTTGGCAATGAAGGGATAGTTAGTATTGTTCTGCATTGTAGTTATGATGAAAGATCTAGTTATGTCAGACGAAATTGAATGATATGTGAACAGGACTTTCTTGTGAAACAAAAATTAAGAATGCCACTACATAAAGTATGAGTTCCATTAATGCTGATAAAGGATATGAAAGAAAATAGTATGACAACATTTTATAAACAAACTTTGAAAGTGTCAAGTTGTTTGGTATTTTACAGACAAGAAAGTAAATTTCAAATGCAGTATAGCTGTGGAAACAGCAGAAAGATTGGCTATTTTTACCTTTATATGATGGAAAAAAAAGTCACCAGCAATTCAAAATTTACTTTCTTGTCTGTAAAATAGAAAATAGTATGTGTTTCTTAATTTTTTTTTTAACTCTGTGTCTTTATAACTGGGGTTTAAAAAGCTAGGTTTTTAGTGGTATTGATATATCTTTATTAAATCCTTTTTTCAATTTATCTTTTTTTTAGGCAGACTTGTGAAAAATTAACACCAAAATCTGAAAAAAAAGGTATGTCTGAATTCTACTCTCTACTATAGCTTTTTATTTTCTTCATAAGAGATAGGCCAAGAGTTTCATTATTAATTAACTGCAAAGATTTTAATGCAAATATTATAAGACATTATAAAACAACAATTTGAGATTAAAAGAAGCAGCAGGCCCACCAATGGTACGCAAACCATGTAACTATCTGTCACTTGGCAAGTGATAGATATGTGGTACCAGTTTCATCTGTGGGTTTGTTAATTGTTTATATTTCAAATTGGTGTTTGCATTTTTTTCTTTACTACTTTCAACCAGAGAGCTTTGACCATGCTGGGGCACCGCTGTTATTTTTGCTACACTCTCACTACTTGAAACCTCCTCTGATATGTGGCATGTGGTGAATGAGGGAGTTTGGTGTTACTGCCTTCATCTGCATTTCCTCCTCCGAGGTAGGTTCATCCAGAACTCTTGACAGGAGAAGATCCAGTTTTATTTTGAAGACACCTACATCCATCCCTTGTAGGACTTTCAGGTTTTTAGGGAGGATACTGAAAAGCTGTGGACCCTTGAAACCCAAGCTGTTGCAGAATCTGATCCTGTATCCTGATGCCAATGTTGGGATCTTTGGCATGTTTAATAACAAATGGTTTCATGTTTTATTGAGTTTTAGAGTTAATCATTGTCTAGCATCCCACATCAAACATGTCCAATTATCAAAAAGTTAGATGCCCTGTTTTTGTCCTATTTACTTGCTTGAGTGTCTACTCTGATATTTAAGCAGGATATTAAGGCCTGGAAAAGCCCTTAATAAATGATTAAAAAAATAAATTCTTTCTTTTTTTTGGTTTTCATTATTTTATGTTTTTGTTGTTCACAATTTTGTTTTTTAGCTCATTATTAAATACTTGTAGAAAGACTTCCTTCTGGGCAGTTTTCTACTAGTTGCTAAATGATATTCATTTGATTTCGAATTTGTGTAATTTTGCTGATGTTTTGTTTAATTTTAATTTGTATCATCTAATAGTACTCACTTGCTCAGTAAATAAATCAAAGGTGTCTTCATCATCATTTAACATCTGTTTTCCATGCTGGCATGTTAGGCAGTTTGACCATTGCTGGTAAGCCGGAGAGCTGCACCAGGTTCCAGTTGTCTGTTTTGGCTTGGTTTCTATGGCTGGATGCCCATCCTAATGCCTACCACTTTACGGAGTGTACTTGGTGTCTCTTATGTGTCACTGGCATGAGTGCCCTTTTATGTGTTACTGGCATGGGTGCTTTTTACATGTCACAGCATAGGTGCCTTTTACTTGTTACCAACACAGGAGCCTTTTACATATTGGCACTGCTCATAACCAAAATTTCACTCTGCTTGATGTGTCTTCTCAAGCAAAGCAAATCCCTAGAAGTCTTGGTCATTTGTCATCGAAATATGTCCCACCAATGTTGTCTCCTCATAACTTTCTGAGAAATGAATATTTGTTGATGAAATATTCTACAAATATGTTTCAGATGGTGTAGATTATATCAGAATTCAATGTGAAAAAACAGAGGGGTATGACTGATGTTTTTCACTCATACATTTTAATGAATTAATTATAATTATGTTGAAAAAAAAAAAAAATTACCTTTGAGTCCCATATGATTCCTGCTATTTCTAGCATATTAAACGACAGCATAGAAGATGAGATCTAATTTTTCTCACTGTATTAAGATGTGATGTAAAGGTATATGAAGGCATGAATCAATAAAATATCTCTGGACAATGTAAATTGAATAAAGTCTACCTGTTGGTATTGCAGAGTTAATAAAGTTTGTATAATAGTGTTGGAAACTCTTAAAACTGTCTGAATTTATGTCTGTGTTACCAGGTTCTAATATGCTTAAACCCTGTTGTCGTAGAAATATTTTCAAACCTGTTAACTGCAATGATGCATCATTTTCCTTGTTGGATGAAGATCAGGTAAATAAAGAAGTAATACGTTTTTGTATTTGTACTGTTATGCATATCTTTCTCTTTTCATTTTTAGTTTATTTTGATATCTTTGAAGAAGAAAAAGGGGCAAATAAAGTAGTTATGTTCGATCTGTTATAGCTATGTAGTTCTGTGAAGGCATGTGGCTAAGTGGTGAGGGCATTTGGCACATGATTGTATGGTCATGAGTTCAATTTTTGGCAGTGTATTGTGTCCTTGAGTAAGAAACTTTATTTTTCATTGCTCCAGTCCTGTCAGCTTGCAAAAATGAACTGGCACTTCAATGGGCCAGTTATATCGCATTCTATGTCATGCTGAATCTAAGAACTATACTAAGAGTACATGTGTCTGTGGAGTGCTCAGCCACTTGCACATTAATTTCATAGGTGGGCTGTCCTGTTGATTGGATCAGCTGAAATCCTTGTCATTGTAACCTATGAAGTGCCAGTTTTTATTTTTTAAAGTTATGTAGTCCTAATTATACTAATTAAGTCAGAGAAACATAAGTAGGTGAATTAACTGGTTGTCAATCCGATAACCAAAGATTTGACTGTCAATATCCTATAAATGGTGCCTCGTTATGTTAAATGACCAATACACTTGTAGCAGGAATATCTACTGGAGCATTCCAGTGGGACTTGTCATGCCACTAATCAATCCATTCGATCTCCCTTCTTATATCAGCTGTTGAACTCTTTACCTGTGTAAATATCTCCTCTTTTGTTGAGAGTAATGGCACTACACATTTTGTTTACTATTAGAAAAATAAATGATTTTCATTTAAAATTTCAATGGAATGCATGTTCTTTTCAGTCAACATGATACCAATCATTACCTTGCTGATGGACACCTAAAAATATCTTATGCACTAAACATTGAAATAGTAAAAAATTATCTTGGCATGGTAAAGAGGATCAACAATGTATAATTGATGTATGCTTTGTTTATCTATGATACTGAATTAAAATCCTCTCTTGAATATAATATTCATTTCAAATTTTGGCACAAAATGATTTTCTATAATTATTATTTAAGGAGAATATTTAAATTTTACATTTGATATAAAACTACTAAATTTCTTTTTTTTTTTATTCAAAATATACAATTTCATCTTCATAATGTCTTTTCTTTTTAAATTATAATGTATAATCTTAATTTAAACATGCTAATCATGCTTGAAATTACATGTACTTATATATTTTTTTTCATTCAATTGTATATCTAGCAAAAGACACGTTTCAAACAAAAAGATTTAGATATGTTATACAACAATTACATCCAAACCCTTTATCTTGATAAAATGGTGCTGAAAGCAATTCAGAAGAGAGAAGCTGATGCGGCAGTAAGTAGTTATCAATCCTCTCTCTTTTTCTTTATATATATATATATATATATATATATATATATATATATATATGGATGATAAAGGAATAAATAATTATCTTCATTGGCTTACAGCTGTTTCTGCTATAGGAAGCAGTGGACTCATAGTTGAATACCTGAATAACACCTTATAGCTTCATCATTGCATACATACAAATGTAGCTCTTTCCCAAATGAGTCTCACTTCATATTCAAGGCTCCAGTGAAACTATAAGGCACTCACCTATGAGTCTACTGCATCTTATAGCAGAAACAGTTGTAAGCTAATGAGGTTTGTAAGATTTTCATTTATTCCTTTGTCATCTTTCTTATTACAGCTCTATTGTTAGTTAATACTTCATCCTGAAACATGTATACTGAGTTCTACACCAGGTTATTAGTCTTGCAATCTGTAAGCAAAATAAATGTGTGTATGTGTGCAGGTATGGTTGTGTGGTAGGAAGCTTGTTTCCCAACCACCTGGATTTAGGTTCAGTCCCATTGACACCTTGGGCAAATGTCTTCCACTGTAGCCCCTGGTCACCCAAGCCTTGTTGGTTGATTTTATAGATGGAAACTAGAAGCCCGTCATATATGTGTGTGTTACCTTCTCCTTCCCATGTCATTTTGTAATTGTTATAAACAAGTGTCACCATCATGCAAACTGCATCCTCTGTTTCCTATGTTCCATGCCTGGTTATGAGAGAATATTTCCTTGCTTGGAACCAGAGGCGAGGTTTGGTGACAGGCAGGGCATCTGGCCATAGAAAAACAAAATTCTTTCTCAACAAAATTCCATCTGAGCTATATGAGCATGGAAGAGTAAACCTCAAACTGACTATGATGTAATAACATGAATATTTTTGTATTAAAAGTCTCCCAAACACACACACACACACACACACACACACACACACATATTTTTTTACTTGCTTCAGTCATTTGACTTTGGCCATGCTGGAGCACTGCCTTGAAGGTTTCTAGTTAAACAAATTGACCCCAGGACTTATTCTTTTAAGCCTAGTATTTATTCCATCAATCTCTATTGCTGAACTGCTAAGTCATGGGGACATAAACACATCAACACCAGTTGTCAAGCAGTGGGGTGCGGGGACAAACAAAGACACATGCACATAGACATATATATGTGCTAATCCACCCCCAACAATAGAGAACAGTCGCCATATTCCCTTCCATATTAGCTAACTTTGATGAGTGTAAAGTTATATAGTTGGATTGTTACCTAACACTCCATTGTATTCTTTACGTGAGACTGATTGGTAAGATCAGCTCTGATGGATATCTAATACTATACATTTTGGATAATATATATATATAATGGGCTTTCAGTTTCTGTCTACCAGATCCATTCACAACGCTTTGGTTGTCCTGGGGCTATAGTAGAAGACACTTGCCCAAAGTGCCATGCATTGGGACTGAACCTAGAACAACATGGTTGAGAAGCAAGCTTCTTACCACTTCAATTTCCACTTTTCCTTGTCGGGCAGAATTCATTCAGACAGATTTTTCTGTGGCTGGATGCTCTTCCTGTCACCAACCCTCATCTGTTTCCAGGTAAGGTAATAATTCCCTAATCTATTTAACTATGAAACAGCATGGACATAGTTACAAGTCTGTGTTGTACAACATGTCGAGGCATGTCAGAAGCTCAGAAATGTTTTTATGGTTGACTGTAAGCATATAACACCACTTGTATCTGGTAGTGAGATACAGATCGTGTAAAAACAAACAGAAATCAAACATGCATGCACACAGACACATCATCCTCATTCTTTAATGTCTGTTTTCCATGCTGGCATGGGTTGGATGGTTTGACCAGAGCTGGCAAGCAGGTGAGCTGCACCAGGTTCCATTCTGATTTGGCTTGTTTCTATGACTGGATGCCCATCCTAGTAGTGGCAACCACTTTACAGTGTGTACTGAGTGCTTTTTATGTGGCACCAGCATGGGTGCTTCTTACATGGCACCAGCATGGGCGCCCTTCATGTGACACTGGCACAGGTGTTTTATACATGGTGCCAGCACAAGTGCTTTTTTATGTGGCACCAGCACAGGGCTCTTACAGGCCAATCCTCTTCATCAGTGAGAGTGACATTATCACTTCTGTTGTGGAGGATGGGTCTTCTTGAGTACTGCAAGGTTCCAGATGTTTCAGTCCTTTGTCATCTCTTCCATAAGGTTCAGTGTCCTGAGGATGTCCTTCAGTACTTCATCTCATGTCTTCCTGGGTCTCCCTCTTCCACAAGTTTCAGCCATTTTGAGTGACTGACACTTCTTTATGGCGCTTTCTACATCTATCCACATCACATGACCAAATCAAGACTGTTTTCTCTCTTGCACACTGCATCTAATTCCTCTTATGCCTAACTTTTAGCTCAGTACACTTGCACTCTGTTGCACATGTACACTTACATTGCACATCGAGCAGGGTATATTAACCTTGTCTACTAATGTCACTTAAAAAGTATTGGTTGACCCATCGTTATAGTATACAATATAGTATACAGTATAGTATACAGTGGGACCAGTCCCCTAATCACATGGCCCAGAAGCTAACTTCTTAACCCCACACCCATGCCTGTCCCTATATATTTATGTAAATATAGTGTGACATGGTTGAATGATTAAGAGACTTGCTTTGCAACCACATGCGTTTTGGGTTCAGTCCTACTGTGTGGCACCTTAGGCAAGTGTTTTTTCCATCTACCTCTGATTTATCTGGTAATACTGTTTTACATTTGTTGGCAGAGAAATGGCAGTGTGGTAGTCTGTTAAACTAAATGTCTTTCATTATTTACTTTTGCCTAAAGCAGTGAGCTGGTAGAATCATTAGCACACTGGCCAAAATACTTAGCAGCGTTTCATCTGTTTTTATGTTCTGAGTTCAAATTCTGCCAGGCTCGTCTTTGCCTTTCATCCTTTCAGGGTTGATAAAACAAATACCAGTTGAGTACTGGGGTCAATGTAATCAACTCCCCCAAAATTGCTGGCCTTGTGCCAAAATTTGAAATTATTAACTTTTGCCCTACGAGCTGCATTCAAATCCCTACTGGGATTCAGTAGCTTTTTATCATCACTTGAGGTCTACCAGTCATATATCAGGGTCAATTAAACATCTTTCTCTTACAAATATGTAACCTTGGACCATCGTAAAAAAAAGTCATTATTATTGTTGTATTTTGATTTCTTTTTCTCTTAACAATAATCCATAAATCTACATTGTATTAAATATTTAACAGGGGCAGATTCAAGCTTTCCATAACTTGATTCAATCTGAGTGTGAGAGAGGATTAAATTTAGATAAGAAAATGAAGGAAACACGTCATCATAATTTGGTTATGAAGTTTGGTAAACTTCAGGTAAGTATTATCATATAGAATAGCTTCTTGTGCCTCTTCTCCACAGACATTTATAGATTGTTAAATAAGGAAGACATCACTTAATCCCTGTGATACAATATATATATATATATATATATATATATATATATATAAATAAATATAAGGAGCAAAAATACTGGAGATTCAGGAAACATGTGATAAAATTATGAGTTGAAAATATGTAAAGAAAGAAGAAGAAAAAAATGCCTTCGTTTCACATAGTTTAATACTTTTTTATATAAATATATACATATTATATGGGTGTTGTAAAATCCAACCGGTTTTCGCTATTTAAATTAGCTTTTCAAGGGGCATTGTATAGTGATATTATAATGTAATTATGACATTAAAATATAAAGATTAATTCGCATATATAATATAATATATATTATTTGTTTTCAGTCACTGGACTTTAGCTTTGCTGGCATACCACCTTGAAGGGTGTAGTGGAACAAATCGACCCCAGTCTTTTTCTTTTTTTTTTAAGTATAGTACTTATTCTATTAGTACTTTTTACAGAACTGCTAGGTTACAGAGATGCAAACATACCAATGCCAGTTGTCAAGTGCTGGTGGGAGATACACACACACACATCTGTATGATGGGTTTCTTTTTGTTTCCAGATACAAGGATTTGGTCAGCCTGAGGCTTCATTAGAAGACACTTGCCCAAGGTGCCATGCCATGGAACTGAACCAAAAACCATGAGGTTGGGGAGCAAATTCTTACCACACAATCACACCTAATGTGTAACGAATACATCATTTTGTTATATTCATGTTACTCTAGTGAATTAAAACAAAAGTCTGCAAATTGGTGATTTGACCAGACAGACTGACAAAATGTTAGACCTGGAAATTCAAACAAATGTTTAAGTTTGCAGTTACCTTACCCAACTGAAAAACCAGATGTTAAGTCATTAACTCTGTAGTCATAGTAGAGACATTTGGAAACTGAAGAATTGATATTGAACTGTTGTTTCATAGGTTGTAATTCTAAATTCTTTCATAGATATTGCATTGTGATCTTAGTTGGATCTATTATATAGGAAACTATCTCTTACAGAGATTAACATTGATCTAAATTGTCTCTTTCCTCTCATAAATAATAATAATAATGATAATAATAATAAATGTTTTAACATTTTCTTTTATAAACAGAGAAGTGCAATTTCCAAAGTAAATGACTCCTTATATGATATGAAATCAAAACATCATCATTTGGCTGAAGTATTGGATAAGGCTTCTCATCAGATTGCTACAGAAGGAATTTTTCATCCAAATGATGAATCCTACATTGGTAAATATTCATTTAATTTATTCTCTTTATAAATGTTTTTTTTCTTTTTTGTGCATCTCCAAAATGTTGCATAGAATTTGTACTCTGCTGTTTTCACGACTCTTTAGTGGATTTGCACTGCAGACTAACAGTACTGTTACTATATACAAAATAGCCTGTTGTTGTAGCCTCCTTTTTCTGTTGTTTCATTAAATACTGGGTTTGATTTTACAAACTATAGCTTTGTGCCAATACAAGTATATCATTGTAATTTTTCCCTCAGTCATAGGGTACTGATATATGTGGTTGGCTTTGCATATTATGCTTTTTGGGTCAATAAAATTAGTATTAAGTACTGAGATAAGTTCAATTTCACCTTGTTTTAAAATGTGTGTCTTTGTGCCACTCTTAGAAACCATTATTAATAATATTACCTTTCACCCTTACAGAATACATAGTTTTAATTTATAAATCTGAGAAGTGGTGGAGTTAGCTTGGTAAAATGAGAGATGGTTGATATCCTGTTTGAAGTGTTGTAGATCTTAGAGATTTTTAACAAAAAAAGCTAATCATTTTTAAATCACAAAGATCCATTAGGCTTGTACTAAACTCTAGGTTGTGGAGTATTAAAGATGAGATGTTTCCCAGAAGATGGTGATTTATTGCAAATAGCTTTCCTGCCCGAGGAATTGCACTGATCACTGCAGTCAATGAAATGCTCTTTAATACTATTCTTCTGTTGCTCATTACAGCAGGGAATTCTACTATCTGCAATATCTGCTTAAAGCCAGGTAGTGAGTAAAGTCTTTTTGGCTGTAGTATAATGTAATGCTGGTGACGATATGAATGAAAGACTTTTGGTGGATCATTTGAAACCCTATTGACTCATCTGCACTGAAGAAAAGTAAGTATAGAGCCTTAATAAAAAGGGAAGGTAGATGCATCAAGTGTGTTTAAGTGGGGATGGTACAGAGCTGGATATTTCAGAAAATTGGAAACTTGTCAAAAGTGTAAGAAATGACAAAGACAGGATAGTGGACCGGTGTTTGTAGATTTTTAGTTGCCAAGGGAAGAATTTGTTTGCTTTGTATTTTATCTTTTCAGAGGCTGCTGAGGATGTATGTGAAATTGAAATGAAATTTTAATTTTAGTTTTGTTTCTTCCATTTTTTTAGATGATTTGACAAATAATTTTGTAGAAACAGAAAAGCTTTTGGAGAAAATAAATGATGTAACCGAATCTAAGATGCCATCTTTGTCCTTGTACAATTCCCATTTGAAACATTTAGTTGAAACAATTTCCACAGAGAAAATTGAAATTGAGCAGTAAGTGTCAATTTGGGCTTCAGTACTTACCATTTCCATCAATTTCTTTCCTTACAAAGTAATTAATCCATTGATTAAGCCATAAACATGTTCTTGTATCTATGCGGAAAATTTCGAAAGACTAGACAACTAAGCAGGAGGCAAATTCTCATGATGGCTTCAAGTCTTTGTGTCTATACCTTAGTTGTTGATTGCTGCAAAAAGGGATTTTATCTACTTTCCTTCACACATCAGTTTGTCTATCTCTCCATTCAAATATTTTTGGATAATGTATTGCTGCAATAGCCAACAATATTGTATTTACAGGAACTTTATATATAAAATATTATGGGTATGGCTTGAAACGACATCCAGTAGTGGGGCCCTGGTTTGGGAGTTTCAGGGTTCCAAGGAATGTGGGGCCACCTTTTAGCCACTATTGTTCCCTGGTCTACTCTGAGTAGTTATACCTTGCTGGGGTCCTTGTAGCCTTACCCAGCCATGAAAACGACTGAGAGTAAACCTGGAGTAGAAATTGGGAGTTGAAGCCTCTAAGGCAGTCTAATGTTATCTACAATCTTGTTCTGGCAACTCCTACAATGACATTGGTTCCGAATTATAATGGCCATACTGTTCCTTTAGATCTGGAAACCCTTCTAACTTTGCTAACAAAACAACAAATCGATTAATGTCAACAATTATTTAATTGAAAGTGGTACATTTCTTTTGCTCTGTACATTTTTCTATTATCCACTACGAGTGGAAAATGTAAAATGACAGTGGATTGTATACAAGGGATAAACTTTGAAGTCTGCACATATATAAACCATGGAAGACTTGAACGGATTTAAACAGAAGAGATTTTAGGCATCTACTATTATAACCCTCGGTTGACCAAAGCCGTTTGAGTGAGTTGGGTAGACAGAAACTGAAAGAAGCCCATTGTGTGTGTGTATATAACAAAACAGGAAAGTGGAAATGTTTTGGTATTATTTATTCACCATTACATGTTTCATTTGCTAATAGGAATTACAAAGTTTTACATGTTAGATAGACATGTAAGGAATTTTTTATTAAAAATTCTTCAGACAAAGGAAATTCCTCATATGTCTATCTAGCATGTAAAACTTTGTAATTCCTATTAGCAAATGAAACATATGTAATGGTAAATAAATAATACCAAAAGATTCCCATTTTCCTGTTTTGTTATATTGGATTGTAATAATGGAATAAGCAGATGTGCTTCAAGGGTAAACAGCTTGGATTTACCCTAACTACCTAGAATATATATATATATTGTTTGTCCCTCAACACTACTTGACAATCAGTGTTGTTTTGTTTACATCCCAGCAAAAAGAGACAACTAGAATTAGTACCACACTTAAAAATAAGCACTGAGATCAGGTCGTTCAACTAGGAAACCTTTTAAGGTGGTACCTCTGCATGCTGCATGGCCACAGTCGAATGACTGACACATAAAAGATAAATGATTATCTCCCAAAATAATATAATAGCTGCAGACAGGGTAACCACGGATAGTTACATATTGTTTTGGGGAAAAATATGTTATTAGTGTTTAATTCATGCAGCATAGCAAAGATGATGATGATGTATGTTTCTAAGCCCTTCAAAAATGTGTTTGATTTTAATTACTATGTATTCTAAATACCAGAAAAATGTTAAACATTTTGTTTATTTTGCATAATTTAACTAGAACATTATTAGAATTGCTCTAATTAGTTTCTTCTTTTTTCTTTTCTTTTAAACTTAAGGATAACTGAGTTGTTGGCAGCCATTGAATCTTTAACAATACAACAAGCTTCACTGAGTTTCCAACATTTAGATGAAGAAAAAGAAGAAATGAATTCTAAACAGATTTTAGAATCTTAAATAATCATTTGTAACTATTTGATTTATAACAAAGGGTTTCAACATGACATATCTTTTTTCTACCTCAAATTCCTTTAAGCCATTTTTTTTCAATGTCTTAAATAAAATTGTATATATTACTGTTTTTTTTTAAAATATGTAATATCTTATCATATTTTTTCTTAACATTTAAATAAAGGAGATGGATTTTATTTTGTTAAAGATGAACCAAATCTGTATGGCAAAACATTAAATAAAATCAGCATTTTTGCAACATCATATTGTAATATGAAGCCTCTGTTTAAGCGTCTGAGTTTCTTATATATTTGGTGTGTGTGTGTGTGTGAGAGAGAGAGAGAGAATGAAAATGTTAAGAAATTTTGTCAAATATTTTTTATTTCATGCGATGTATATATATATTTGCTAGTCATTGCATCAAGCACCCAGAAAAACCTGTGTCAGTTGGTCTTCTGGCTGTCAGTTGAAGGAAGAATCAACAGGGGAAGAAAACATCTCACCTATGTGGACAACTTGCTTCAGGAGAGTGGAATGACAAATATTGACAAAAATTAACTCATGTGAAATCATTGAAGCACCCAGGAAGATGGCCAAATTAAATACTAACATTATATATAATCTCAAAACTATGTATGTGTGTATCATCATCATCATCATTTAGTGTTTGCTTTCCATGCTGGCATGGGTTAGACAGCTTGACTGGAACTGGTAAGCCAGAGAACTGCACTAGGTTCCAGTCTGATTTAGCATGGTTTCTACAGCTGGATGCCCTTCGTAATGCCAATCACTCCAAGAGTGTAAAGGGTACTTTTTATGTGTCACTGGTACAGGTGCTTTTATATCCCAGGCATTATGAATATAGAACTACATTATCCTCTCAGTCTCAACCTTTACAAGGTGGTAGGGTGTGCTTTAATCCTTTTGATACCAACCTTCCTGACACTGCCTCTGGTTCTATGATATAAACTTCCTACTTTGAAGTGATCTAAGTTAATGACTTTTCATCAAAATTTCATGTAAATTTATGTTCCAAATACCAGTTTAATAATGACAATTATTTTACTAAATTCTTCATTATTTTCAAAATTAATTGACACTGTCATTTTCTGTAGTATATGCTACTGGTAAAAATATTTGTTGATCATGCAAGTACCTTCATAAATTATTCTAAGTGAAAGTCTTTTTTTAAAGTCTGTGTTGTGTTGATATGTTGAAAGATATAGAAGAAAACACATGCACACAAACAACAAAAAATAAAATTATATATATATATGTACACACACACACACACACACCCCCTTTTATTGAAGTCTCTGTTGTGTTGTGTTGACAGACTTGCACTTAGAATTCCTGCATTTTTAATCAAAACTTGTTAGCTAGGTAGTTTTGTCACCATAGTAATTATCTCTATCTCTCTCTTTCTCTCTCTCTCACACACTTACTTTCTCTTGCTCTTTTTTTTAAGTGTGTGTTCTATTATTCATATGTTGAAAGAAAGAAAAACACAAACAACAACAAAAAAAAACTATATGTATTATATATATATAAACATAGTCTTTTTTTTTTTTTGGAAGTGCGTTGTATTATGTTGACAGGCTTACTCTCAAAACTTCCTGAATTTAAAATCAAAATTTGTTAGTTACTATGGTGACAACACTACCTATCTACCAATCTATCTTTTATACACACTCCTTCTCACTGTATTTCTCTCTCAACAACTTTTTCTCCTTCTTTCCCTCCCTTTTATAGATATAATGGACAGAAAAATGGAGATCCACTTCTCTTTTATACTATTAGATAAAGGCAGTGTATTTCAACAGAAATATGGTAACAAAAGTGTTAAGGAAGAATTGGCTGTTATTTCTTGCAATATTTATGACCACACAGAAGCTTCCTTGTTGGTTTGACAGTGTTTCGCAGAAGTGATAAATCTTGAGATTCAGAGTAATTTTCCAGTTAGATAAGAATAAGCAAGCATGTGGGAGATAAGAGGGGGTACTGAAAAGTTCTTGGCTTTAAGGGTATCGCGAAAGGCCTGGCTGGAGGTCCAACCTTCCAAGTTCTCTTACAGGGTTTACAAAAACAGAAGGACTGCCACCATAAGGGTGTGAATCTGAGAGGGGAATATGTTGAATGAAATCATATTTAACTGATCCTCCTGTATTTTATTTTACCCAAAGGAACTTTTCAGCACCCCTTTGTATATGAAAATCAACAAATATGCTCCTGAATTAATCAGATAAGCTAAAAAAGAAAGGATTAAAACAAAAGGATTTTCTCATTAACCAAAATATTTATTTCTTAAATTTTAAGCTAATTTTAAAAAACATATTTATAATTGTTTGTGTAAAGTTAATAAAGCACCATTCTTCCCAAAGTTCATAAAAATAGTTTTCAGATAGTTTTATCACAATTTGTCAGAAATTATATTTGTAAACATGATTTAAAAAGTTTTTTTTGGCTTTGTTGAAGTTTTACTTCTTTTCTTCAAAGGAGTTTTAATTATTTTATCACCAAGTGATTCCTCAAGATGCATTTTAGTCTCTGGTTGTAAGGCATTTATAAATGAATATGATGAACAGTCATTGGAAAGGTGAAGACCGACTTCATGTTTTAAATTTTTGTTGTCTTTTGGTTGTAATTTTGTTTGAACATCAAGAACACTTTTACAGTTGAAGACAATAGGACGATCATATAAAGATGAATCTTTTGCTAAAGCCTTGGCAATAATTTCATTAGGTAAGTTAGGTATATCAAATTCCATATCAAGATATTCAAGTAAGTTCTCAGGTATTTCAGATATATCTTTATGTTTGCCATCATAATATTTATTGGCTCCAGGAACTTTTGGCATTTGTGTATAGAAATCTCTTGGGTATTCATCTTTTAGATTAGGAACGTATTTTTGAAATGCTCCTTTGTCTGTAAATTTCTCATAATTCCATTTATATGAAGCTGGAGCATTTCGCTTTTTTTTCACAGTTGATTTGCTATATTTCACTGGTTTCTTACTTGTTTTTTTACTGGGTTTAGCCTGAGTTTCATTTTCTGATTTTTGTCTTTCTGTTTCATTCATTTTCAAGACATCTGCTTTTAAACCCAATGTAGGATCTTTTTCATTGTATATATGAGTGTATCTTTTTTGACCATGAATAATCTGGTATTTTATGATACTGAGTTGGTTCATTTGTTTGGCAAGATATTTCTTATTTTCATGCCACTTTGCAGCTTCTAGAATCCTAGAAACAAATTTGTTTTATATATTTCTTTAGAAAATGTAAGTTTATGCATTGAGAGATAAAGTGACTGTTAACATATTGATCCAAAGTCCAGAGAGAGAGAGAGAGAGACAATTACACTGTAAATGAATGGAGCATGATAGTTGAGAAAATGTGATAAGGTGATGAGCAAGTGCAAAATGAAACAGGACTTACAAATGGTGTGACACAGATATTTGGATATACCTTCCAACCTTCATCAGGTGTCTTGGGGAAATTTCGAACTTGGGTTCTCATTCCTAAGGTATTTTTCGATGTTATAATAATAATAATGATTATTATTATTATTATTATTCAGGTCAGTGCCTGGAATTAAACTCTGAATCTTGGGATTAGTAGCCCGTGCTTTTAACCACTACGCCATATGTCTGTGGCGTAGTGGTTAAGAACGCGGGCTACTAACCCCAAGATTCCGAGTTTGATTCCAAGCAGTGACCAGAATAATAATAACAATAATAACATTGAAAAAATACCTTAGGAATGAGAACCTAGGTTCGAAATTTCCCCAAGACACCTGACGAAGGCTGGAGGGTATATCAGCCGAAACGTGTTAACTACAAACAAGATGAGGACAAATATCCGTCAAATGTAAATAATGTACATAATTCCTCATCTCTTAAATATAGAACTTTTGACCGTTTTATTTCACCTATAAAAGTATCAATGTTCTCAGATATAATTAGATATAATCAAATTACTTGATCCAAAATTTTCCTTGCTTTACATTTCACTATGATTTCTTCACCAATCAACACACAACACTTAACTCCTCAGGAATCATTCATTTGTATAACTTATATATATCAGTGCAGTCTTTTTTACTCTTGCATGCATCAACCAATTTACTGATATGGAATCACTTATAATCACCATCATCATCATCACTTGCATCAGATATAATGTCCACTTTTCCATGCTTGTATGGGTCAGACAGAGTTTACTGAGGCAGATTTTCTACAACTGGATGCCCTTCCTGTCACTAACCCTCACCTTTTCCCAAGCAAGATAATACATGTTTTTGTAGAACACTGAAAAGGAAAGACACTGCTTGTATGACAGTGAGAATCATTTTACAACTATCATGCAATTTAAGGCAAGGAGACCCCCACCCATGTGTGTGTGTGTATGTATGTATGTGTGTACTATAGCAGAAAACAAAGTACCACACAGTGGAACTGAGTCTGAAGCCATTTAGTTTGGAAGCAAACTTCAACCACACAGCCATATCCACACTATAAAATTTATAAAATGAAATTAATTTTCCAAAGTTATAAACAAGTTTCTTTCTACTCTTGGAAAAATACACTTTTTTTACGTGTGTTCTGAGAGAAAACAATGCTTCTAGACTCAGTGTTTCTTTGTTATAAACTAAACTGTTAACCAAAGTTAAACTAACTTTCTACATATGCAAATATTTGACTTTCACACATCAGCCATTGTAAGGTACATAGCTCTAGCTGACTTGTCTTAAGAAAAATTAAAGTTGGTAGAGGGAATTAATCTTTGCTAGATGAATAATAAATTGGTTGATTAAAAAAAAAGGTTTCGGTATCAGTTATATGAACTGATGATTATATCCTCACTCCAACATAAAATTGGCTTTATACTATGTCAAAATATATCATTACTGTACTTAGTATAGGAAACTGTGCTGGCAGAAATGTCATCCTTACACATTTTGACATCAAATTCCCTCTGCATTCAATGTTGCTTCTTAGAGTTTGTTTTAAAATGAGTATCAGTTGTATTTTGAGAATTATCCAACTCACTTTCACCCTTCACTATGATAATTGGTTTTCTTTCTAGTCAAAAGAAATGATTATTATATGAGTTTCTAACAAGGGACAACAACTGGCAAATAATAATTTTCATTTTCAAACAGCTTATCAACTGTATTTCTATCACACTTCAGTTGTATCATGGACTAAATTTATAAAATAATGGACCAATATAATAACCAAACTAATGCTGTCTTGTTGTCTTACCTTGAACATTCCTTGTTGGCTAATATTTTGGCCAGATCTGCAGGAGTATAACCATCTTTGTCCTTGCAATGGAGTTTTGCACCTAATCCTAAAAGATATTTCAAAATTTCCACATGATTTTTTTGCGCAGCTCTGTGAAGTGCTGTAGTGCCGTCTTTATTTGAACTGAAACAAGGGAAGAAAAAAAATTACTTTACATAAAGATGCAAGCATGACAGTGGGGTTAAAAAGTTTGCTTTGCAACCAACTGGTTCTGAGTTCAATCCCACATTACATAGGAAAATATAAGAAAGAAAAGATGAAGGAGAGAGAGGTGAGAGATGGATGGGCAAGACTTGAAGAAAATGAAGTGCAGAGTTGTAGGAGGAGGGCCAAAGATCAAGGGATGATATTCAATTAGCAGAGGGAGACAATACGAGATAAAAAAGTCACAGAGGGTGGAGGAATTGTGAGTGTAGCAAGAGCAGGGCAGAAAAGAGAGGCTGGAGGGTACAAGAGAGGTAGTGGAGGAGAGCAGAGTGTGAATATAGTGAAAGTATTCCTGGTAGGGAGGCTGTGAAGGGGTCAATGAAAAACAATGTGCGTGTGTGTGTGTGTTTGAGAGAGAGAGAATATGAATTGCACATGCTCATAATTTGATGGAAATTACGTTGGTCAAACAGGATATAAATTAATAGATTGGGTTAGGGTACATAAGCAACAAATTTAAGATTTATCTCTTATAAATGTTTCATTTACACATTTGTACAAATGGAAAATTCAAAATATTCCCATTTTCAAAATAAAAGAAGAAAATTACCAACTCTGAAAGGCAAAAGAATGCTTTATAAGAATTCTAA
Source organism: Octopus bimaculoides (assembly GCF_001194135.2). Lineage (NCBI taxonomy): Eukaryota > Metazoa > Mollusca > Cephalopoda > Octopoda > Octopodidae > Octopus > Octopus bimaculoides. Next base: position 17,930,996 of record NC_068994.1, read on the forward strand.
ATCCAAAACTAAACTAGAAATAGTCAAAACTTCTACTAAAAACAATTTCCTCTATACAGATTACCCATAAAACATTTGAAAAGCTGTAAACAATGAAACTGCTCACAGAATACAAAAACTCCCTTCCAAAAGATAGTGTCATTTTTTTAAAGATTTTTTTGTTATATAACTAATAATTTTTGGTTAAAGAAAATCTTTTTATGAATAGTGGAACTGTATCAGGAAATCTCTCTAATAGCTTTTTTAAATATGTCATGTCTACAGGAGATGTGAGTTTGAATCCACTGGAAGCATTTGATTTTTACTATCCAAAGGGTTTTTCAACCCCAAATCTTTTAAGGTTTTGTTTATAGAGAGCCAAAGAATTATTCCATGCTCTCTTGACAGTTGATAAATTCTTATGACATCAACAATATATATAACATATATGTGTGTATGTATCTGTGTGTATGTGTGTATGTATTTGAGTGCACAGGCCAACAGGTTTTGGGGTCTGATGATAACACCGTAAAGCTAAACCCTTTATGGATGGGAAACCCAGGGTAATCCCATAAACTGGCCTTCCTCATTAATATATATATATATATGTTAAATAAGATGAGAGAACTAAGCTAAAACTGTGTGGAATTTTCAGGACATTTATAAAGAGAAAGTTAGTCTTACAGCTGTTTCTGGGATATTAGGGACATCATTTTTTCAGAAACGATGTGAGATGGTTAAATAGAGGGAGATATTAGAGTTCAATATGAGGAGTTATTTTGGAAAAGAAACAAATAAGGAGTACATAGGGAAAAAGGAAATTGAATATAGAAATAAAAATAAAAATGTATAAAGATGTTATAGTTGCAGTTCCATTATCCAAGGAATATATAGGTATAAATAACATTCTTCTGATGTATTCTATAGGTATAAATATATGTATGTCTGTGTGTATATATCTGTATATAGATAGATATGTATGTATTAATATATCTGTGTGTGTGTGTATATATATATATATATATATATATATATATATATATATATATATACACACACACACACA
>NC_068994.1:17932050-17949404 GCF_001194135.2 Octopus bimaculoides
ATATGTACATATATCTGTGTGTGTGCATGTATATATATATATATATATATATATGAATGAGTGTGTACATTTACAGTCATAAGCACATATGAGTTAGTATGTATGCATATATTTATACTGCTACACATATCCACAAAGCACACACACACAACACACACACAGACAAGCCTACAAGTGCTTTACAAAAGTATTTTGAAAAATGATAACTAGTTTTTGTAGGAGTTTCAAGTTTCTCATTTCCAGATAGCATCCACCTGGAGTATGATCTATCCATAAATCTCCACATGCATCATTAATTTTTATCTGTCCCAACATCCTATGTTAACATATTTTTATCCTCTGCCTAAAATGAGTAATATTTTTCTTTGTGTTGTTAATAAAGTTAAAAAGTTAGTCTCGCTGTTTGAACCCTGAAAAAAAAATGCAAGAAGCCAGTATTTTTTATACCAGGAGAGACAGGGAAACACTTCTTTTGTTTATTTTCTTTTTCATTAGGAGCAATTTGATAGTAGTTCAATTTGATATTAGTTTATTTGTTTTTGCTTATTTATATATTTTTTTCTCTGTTAACATTTTTTTCTTTCTGTTTGCTTTTTTGTACTGTTTCAAGACCGGAGTATTTGTAATTTTCTCCAACAGGGGAAATATTTGCATAGCAATTGATGCTTTGGAAGCTAAAACTGGCCACTAGCCTAAAAGTTCATTGTAATTCAGCAAACAGTCTTCTTAATTTATGAATGAGAAGCAAAAGAAGGAGCCTTTATATGATTGCTTAACCACCAACTGAAGGGTCAGTAGTTGGTGCCCTGCCACTAGTCAAGATGTCTAATCCACAAATGGTCCAGTTCACTGAGATGCAAACAGGTGTCACCAGATAGAAATCATTCTGCTTGAAACCTCAGTAGAAGCAAAGCAAATTTGACAAGAGTTTCCTTAGTCTTTAATTATGAGTTTAACTCTTTGGGCAGTTTCACTAAAGATGGGCTCCACCAAGCTGACTTACTCTAGACATATTACTAGATATTTTACATACCAAAAGAAGTCTTCACTTGTTCCTCCACAAACCAAAGGATTATAAGTTATTACACAACTCATAAACAGATGAATTGAAATAATGGACTAAACAGAACAAGAGGAGACACATGGGATAAAAAATAATTGAAGAAGTCACAGGATGTGTGATGAAAGAGCTTAGACAAAGAACACTAAAATAGTTATAATAATAAAGCTGAAGTGAAGACCAAGTTTATGGTGTGTGTCTTTAGTTGGCAAAAATATGACCATCCCGAAATAATATTTTTGTAGATTAAAAAACAGGTTTTTTCCTGTTTTATTTTACTTTATTTTTTATGAGCCAGGATATTTGGAAAAGGAATACTTTTTTGATAATCTCTGAATAATATTTTATGGATATATTGAAGTTAGAGCTATGTGGTAATGTCTTACAAGAGATTGCTTTATAGTTCTTTAGGTTAATGCATTTAGTGAGAAGATAAACATTAAACTGCTGTTTCTTTTTTACCTGATAGCAATCAAACTAAACACAAGTTACAAAGTATCTTTTTGGGCAACTGAAACATACCTGCCCACAAGTGTTAGTGCTGATAGTGAAACTAATCAAGAATGCAACAAGCTATAAATCACAAATGTCCCATCACTAAAAACATGGGGAAAAAAACATACCAAAACAAAAATAAAATAAAATTCTTGATTATATTACAGTAGTAAGCATTCTTTTCTCTTTTCTTTTTCTATCTTGCTGCCTGCTTGCTTTTCGTAAATGTCATTCCTGTTATTACTAAACAGGGTTATTATATTAGATGAATTTTCTTCCTTCCAGAAAGGAAAATATTTATAGTTATGGGAAAGAAAGAAATTATCTTGAAGTGCAAATACATTATGTATTTCATTTATATAGTTGTGTGAGTGTGTGTGTGTTTATGTTTGTACGAATTTGCACTTAAAAATATAAATATATATTTCAGTATGCATGGATGCCAAATTAAAAAAATAAAAATGAATTAAAAGAAAAGGATTGGATATATGTTTTGAAAGCAATAAATGCATTCTTCAGGGATTTGGAGTACTGTGGTAACAGAATCTACCAATATACAAAAGGGGTAGGAACAGCTAGAAGCTATATGTATAAGAAAACCTAACAAATTAGTAATAAATTTGACTCTTCAGGAATATTGGTTTCAAATTTTGGCACAAGGTCAGCAATTTTAGGGGAGGGATAAGTCGATAACATTGAGCCTCCCCCCCCCCAGTCCTTAACTAGTACTTATTTTATCGATCCCAAAAGGATGAAAGGCAAAGTCAACATTGGAAGAATTTGAATTCTGATTCTAAAGAAGACCAAATGCTGCTAAGCATTTTGCCCAATGTGTTAACGATTCTGCCAGCTTGCTGCCATACTCTTCAGGAATATTGATTTATCTTGTGAGGGTGCAAGGCTTGTATGGAAGTAAGAACATAAATGTGTATAAGATACGTCTAAACAAAAACCAAACTTTTCAAAGAACAGGTGTATTGCTTTACATAGAATTTTATCAAACTGGTCTCCTTCAAAATAGTTCCCTCCATTCTTGATACTGATTCCAACATTTTTTCTAGTTATGGAATGCATCCTCAAATACATTTTCATGAGTAGTGTACCGTTTTTGAAGCAAACTTTCTTTGAAGTTTACTATTTGCTGAAACTGGTGACCTGTCAGGTGGAATTTCATCTTTGGAAACCAAAAATATCTACAGGGGCCAAATCCAGAATTAAGACAGAAGGTTAACAAAACTTGTCGCATACTTTACCATAAACGATACATATGTTTATCACATGAGTAGGTGCATTATCATGGTGCAATATCCAGATTATGCTAGTTGAAGCCACAGACCTCTTTCTCAGCATTATTTCTCTCAAATACCCGAGGACAGCCAAGTAAAACACTTTATTGATCGTTTGATTATGTTGGACAAACCCATCATGAACAATACCCTTCTAATCAAACAAGACATCCAACATCATCTTCATATTTGAGCAACACTGATGGTTGCAATAATGAGGATCCAACTAACATAACCATTCATTTCAACAATGTAGCCATACAAGCACATTTCACCTATTGAGTCACTTTCTAGAGAGTTATCATCACCATTTAATGTCCATCTTCCATCTTCCATGCATACATGGGTAGGATGGTTGACAGGGGCTGGCCAGGTAGAAAATCTACCCGAGACTACTTTGTCTGTTTTGGCAGGGATTTTATGGCTGGGTGCCCTTTCTAACACCAAACACTCTGCAGAGTATGTACAGAGTGAAGGCAAGGGTAGGTTGTGTTTATTCTTCTTATTATGACTGAAGAATCTGATAGAAACTGTAGCAGTGATAGACAAGGCTGTGTTTTATTTATTTATTTGTTTTTTTTTTGTTGTTGTTGTTCAAACCCAGATCAAACTTAAAAAAGAAAAGGTCTGATAAAACAAGGCAAAGCATTCCAATGCTGACCACCCAAGCATTCTACATGACAAAGGATTATAATATATCTGTTGGTTTTCACTAAGTCAGGTGTTGAGCAATCATCTTTTATAAAAAGCAATACAATTTAACAATATAAAGACAAAAAAATTGTATCAAGTTTATGTGTGTGACAGACAAACATTTGTAGAATGAAATAGAATGTGTATAGAATAAATAAAGCAATATATAAAGCTTAATTATAAAAGAAATTATTGTAAAAGAGGTTGGAGTGAAACTACATGTCATGCTACTTGAAACAGATACGTTTTCAAGGCATCTTTATGTAAATTGCTTATCTATTAATATAGAAGCTGAATCCTATTTCAAATGAAATCCTGTTCTCTTAGGTGCTAGCACTACACATTCTTCTAAATTGTTTGCATTTCAGACATTATGTCCAACACAAAAGAAGCGGTTCTAAATAAACATGCAGGATTTAAAGATATGAGAATGGCTTGTGTTAAAGTAAACTGTATAATTCATAGCTAAGGTGTTCAAATCTTGCCATAATTCATTTGCTATTTATCTTATAATTATTTCTAGTGAGAGCAATTTACATGGGGTAACTTTATATTAAGGAGTGGAATGTACAATTTCATATAATTCAGACCACTTCATGGCCCCAGTAGACAAAATGGAAAAGGTGTTGACCTGGAAGAGGGCAAGGGAGATGCACTGGAACCGCTACTATGACTCATGGGGGTTCACACTTGCAGATAGTCATCTCTGCCTTGATAGCGGCAAACAGGAATATATATTGTCTCTGGGCCAAGAATGCTGGAGATCTCCACTGCCACAGGCTCAATGCTTAACCTGCCAGACAGTTTGCTTTTCTTAGCCTGATGAACAGCGGAGCCTGGGCTGGTAGATGAACACACCAAGTTGCCACTGACTCCATGGAAGTCAATGAAACAAGCAATAGCAGTATAATGAAATGGACCACACTTATTGGAGAGTATTGTAGTTCGCTTGAAGCATTGTGTATTGTTTGTAAAGAATAAAAAGTTTAGAATGGTACAACAATGCACTATAAAACAAAAAATGGACTATATACCTGTTGTAATTTGGTTATTTATAGTCCAATGATATTTCAGAATTACAATTCCTTCTTCAGATCTTCTAAGCTGGAGTCTCTCAGCTAAGAAGATATGAAGAAGGAATTGTAATTCCAAAATATCATCGGACTATAGATAACCAAATTACAACAGGTATATAGTCCATTTTTTTGTTTTATAGTGCATTGTTGTACCATTCTAAACTTTTTATTCTTTACAACACTTATTGTTTTGAAACTGTGGGTCAAAGCTTTTAGATGCACATTTTGCACTGCAGTGAATGTCTGTAACTTAGACTTTTCTGATTTTGTTTGGGTCACAGAAGCTAGCAACTGCTTGGTCAACCCTGTATGATAAATATTTTCTGTGAGAAAAATGGCTGACATTATGATAAGAAACAATTACTACATACATGCAAAGATGAGGTGAACAAAAACTTAATGATGAAAAGTGCAAATGTTGGTGAGCAGTGAATAAGTCAATAAATTTGACCTCTATCAAGCTTCACATAATCAAGTTTATCAAGCCATTACTGAAAAATAAAACTGACTCAGTAATTTTGTATTTCTTTTTTTCTTATTTGATACACACATGCACACACAAAAAATTATAGTTTCACATACACACACACACACACAAATAGCCATGCATAAATAAAGTCAGTTTGCTTTGAATCACACTTGTGGAAAGAAACTGAATGAAGGTGCACAAAAGAATACAACTGCACATACTCTATGCAGCAGAAAAACATGTTGGTCATTTTGACTAACTAATTATGCTGAAATATTTAACTATTAAATTAAAAGAAAAATTTGAAGATGTACCAATTTCCATATTCTTTGTAATTGTTTTGGATGGATTGACAGGACCTGGCAAGCCAGAAGACTGCTCCAAGCTCCACTGTTTGTTCTGTCTGTTTTAGCATAGTTTTTACAGATGGATACCCTTCCTAACACCTACCACTTTACAGAGTGGACTGGGTGACTTTGACATGGCACCAGCACTTGCAAGGTCTGTTTTTGCATGATTTTTACAGTTGGATGGCCTTCCTAATGCCAACCACTTTAGAGAGTGGGCTAGGTGCTTTTTACATGGCACCAATACTAGCAAGGTCTGCTTTGACATGTGAGTTATTTTAAATCACACTACATAAATATATAAACATACATACATATGGAAATAATTTTATTCTCAAATGCAGGATAATGCTAATAATATAGCATGAACAGGATAAACTACCCATATTTTGCAGAAAAATGTGTCAGTGGTCAGCCATGAGACACGAACTCACATCATCATAATTTGAATTTAACTTACATACATACAACTGTTAAAAGCATAGGAAAAATTGATTATAAAATATTTAATTACACCATCTTACATATATCTTATTAACAACGAATGATCACCAGTTATATAATGTTAAGTATAAGTTCAAATTGAATTTTCATCTCTTCAGAGATCTGTAGCTTTCATGCGTAATTTTACTGGATCAGTGATAATTTTGCTAATATTGAATCAGTATTTACATAACTGATAACCATTCTTTGTTAATGAAATGTGTGTAAGGTGGTGTAACTAAATATTTTATGAACAATCTCTCCTGTTTTATTTTGTTTTCTATGTTTTCTGAGCCAAAGCCAACTGTGGACTACAATATGAGTCCTCCTCACAGTTTCTGTTCAGTCATATGGAAATACACTTGGACTTTTAAATAATGATTACACTGTGTAACAAAATTATTATTTTTTTTTTCTTTGGTCAGTAAGTGTTATTTCCTATTTGCTTCTATTCAGAAATCAAAGGAATGGACTACTATCCCCTCCAAACCTTGTTTTTGCCACCTGGACATCAATGTTTTGAAACTAACCTATTTTCCATTACGTTTCAAACAGATTCAGCACCAAGTTGCTGAAGCAGAAATATTGTTATAGTAAACATGCTGCTCAACCACAGATTTGCTTGTTAATTGCTTGACCTTAACCACTTGAGCGTTTCCCTTAGTGGCTGACAATATGTGCATCTCTGATCATGAATAGGAGTAGTGGGGAAGCATTGTAGCCATGTACTAAGAGGGATTCTTTGAGGGTATGAATAAATATAAGAAAAGCAAAGTTTGAAGGAAATATTAGCCATTTTTCATTCTTTTTAGGGGTAAGCAAATAGGAAATAACAGTTGCTACCCGAGGACAAAATTTGTGTTACACAGTGTTATTTGTCATGCAATTTATTTTAAATTACACATGCACACACACACACTATTAATTTCATTAAGTGTGGAATAAATACGTGTCAAAGTTAGATTACCACAAAATTTCAACTCTACTGAACCAAATTGTAATGGTGAGTGAGAGCATAAACTTTCATGTAATGCCATATGAAAAGCATGCCAAACTAAGTAATCTATGGTGTACTGTGCAGGAGAAGTGCTAGAAATGGTTTTACTGAGACACTAATTGAAGACTGATACCAACCAGAAAGGCTTTCAGGAACTCACAGCTTTTTCTTAGATCTAGATTTCATAAAAAAGACAGGGTTATTTTTGAAAATGGATTTCATTATCTATTTTGTTGACTAGGGTTTCTATAATTTCATTTTTAACACAAATGTTTTATCAGAATAAATTGTGTTATAACAAAACATAAGATAAGCACAATGTCTAGATTAGTGAAAATATGACATAAAAAGATATATATTTTAGATTAAAATTTCTTTTTCATTAGTTAGATACTTTAAATTTATATCTTTTTTAAATTCTGTTTTCTCTAATTCAAAACAATACTTACTTTTTAAATTTATACCATCATTTAAAATCCACATGATTAAGAATAATTTTTGAACAATTTAAATTTAAATTCCATGAGATGTATGTTTCAAATATGATTAATCAAAGATGATTAATCTTGAATATTTAAATATTTAAATAGATTTTTAAAATCAAGTTTGTATTTTATTATTTTTAAAAATTCATTTATGAAAGTTTTAGTAATTTCTTTACTGAAATAAAAAAAAAATTAGTTGAAAAAAGAAGGAAATGTATTAGAGGTCCCATCAATATACTTCATGCTCTGTTCTCAAAGATTAAACATCTAAATAAATAAATAAATAAAGTGAAAACTAACATTGAAATGTCTGCTCCTCTTTCCAGTAAGTATTTGAAACAGTCCATAGACTTCTTTGCATTTGAATCGTTGACTGCAGCAAGAAGAGGTGTCCAGTCAGTAATTGATAGAACATCAACATTGCAACCATATTGCTCAATTAGGTATTCTAAACATTTAAGCTGTCCATGGAAAGCTGCTATGTGTACTGGAGTGAAACCCTAGAAATAAAATCGCAAAAAGTAATCTGAAGTACATTGAACTCTGAATGTAAAAGGGACATAACTCAATATATCACAAGTAGTGTTTTCCTACCACTGTGCTACTTTTGCTATAAACAACTCTTTTGTCAACAACAAAAACAACAACATTCTGTTATAGGCACAAAGCCTGAAATCTGGGAGGGTAAGAAGACTAGTTGATTACATCGACCCCAGTGCTTAACTGGTACTTATTTCATTAGCTCTGAAAGGATGAAAGGCAAAGTCAACCTTGGTGGAATTTGAACTTAGAATGTAAAGACATACAAAATGCTTAGCAGTGTTTTGTCTGGTGTGCTGACGATCCTGCCAACTCAATAACAACAGCAACAATAATGATAACAACAACAATAACATTTTCAAATTTTGGCACAAGGCCCGCATATTAGGGCAAGTGTAAATAGATTGCATTGACCCTAGTTTTCAACTGGAACTTATTTTATCAACCTGAAAGGATGTTAGGCAAAGTTAACTTTGATGGGATCTGAACTCCTAATTTAAAGAACCAGAAGAACTTCTGCAAAGCATTTTGTCTTGCTAACAATTCTCCAGCTCACTGCCTTAATAGTAATGGCCTGAAATTTTAGAGGATGGGGTAAGTTAATTACATCAACCCTAGTACTTGACTGCTACTTATTTTACCAATCCCAAAGGGATGAAAGGCAGAGTTGACCTTGGCGAAATTTGAACTCAAAATGTAGAGTCAGAAGAAATGCTGCTAAATTTCGTCTGGCATGGTAACATTTCTGCCAGCTTGCTGCCAGGCAGTGGCTCTCATGGCTTCTGATCTTAATTGATTGGAAGTGTCATCATGTACATTGTTTTGTCTTGGTATAAAAGATGGGCTACAGCAAATATTCTGCTTAATACCACAGATTTGCTTGTCAGTTGCTTGACCTTAACCAGTTGAGCATGTCCCTTGGTGGCTGACGATATGTGCATCTCTGATCATGAGCAGAAGTAGTGGGGGAGCATCATAGCCATGTGTTGAGAGGAATTCTTAGGGGTTTGAATAATTCACCTTTGGAAACATGGGTGTTTTGCTCAACATCCTTAAACAAATCTTATTCAGGGACTTTTTGAGCGGAATGGGCTATTCAACCTGAAGAAAATTCTAACTGGGTCCCACTTGCGAGGTCATGTGCTGTTTATCTTGATATGAGATCACCATGTTGCACACATATGGTTGTGATGCATGTGCCTGGTGTACCCTTATCAGATGGGTAGTCATGATGGGTATATTGAGCTTCATATATTTTACCCTAGTGTCACTTTGAGGGCATGCACTGCTCTCTCACTCAATAATAATAGTAATAATAATAATAATAATAATAATAATAATAATAATAATAATGATGATGATGATGATGATGATGATGATGATTTCAAATTTTGACATAAGGCCAAGGGAGGAGGTAAATTGACACAAGGGAGGGGGTAAGTCGACTGCACCGACTTCAGTACTCAATTGATACTTATTTTATCAACCCCAAAAAGGATGAAAGGCAAAGTCAACCTTGGTGGAATTTGAATCCAGAATGTGAAGATGGACGAAATGCTGCTAAGCATTTCATCTGGCATGCTAACAAGTTTGCCAGCTCACCACCCTAATGATGATAATGATAATGATGATGGTAATGACGATGATGAAGATAGTAATCATGATTATTTCTAATTTAGGTACAAGGCCAGCAGTTTGAAGAGAAGAGCTAGTTGATATTATTGATACCAGTATATTTGAATGGTACTGAAAGGGTAACAAGCAAAGTTGGTTTTGGCAGCATTTGAACTCAGAATATAAAGATTCAGAACAAATAATCCAAAACGTTTTTTCTAATGCTCCACCGATTCTGCCAGTCATTTGGCCCTAAATGGTTTCTGATTTATGCACAAAACCAGCAATTTTCAGGAGAGTGGTTGATCAATACCGCACTTCGTTGGTACCTTATTTTATCAACCCCAGGAGGGATGAAAAGCAAAGATAAACTTGATAGGATATGAACTCAGAATGTAAAGAACAATACTGAAAGCCGATTTCTCTGACAATCTAGCACAAGAGCACAAATATTGGAGGAAGAGATACCCAGTTGATCAAAAGGATCTCTGAATTACATTTGAATTTAATTTTTTATTGGCAGGGTTTGAGCGAAGTAATTAGTGAAGGGAGATAATAAATACAACAAAACTTGCCAGTTGTTCATTTGATTCTGCTATCCATGGTAATAATTTCTGACTTATTTTACTCGTCTTAGAAAGATGAAATGCATGGATGGCATTTGAATTCAGAACGTAGCTAAGTACTGCATGGCACTTTGTCTGTTGCACTGCTGATTCTTCCATCCACAACTATGATTCCAAACTTTAGTGAAATTATTGTATTTCAGGATGGTCTATTTTTTCTCTTTTTCCCAAATAAACACACACACTATATATTTGTTCTTCACTCGTTTATTACTGTTCTTATTTTAACTCATGTCCCTTGTCTGGAAATCTTTCATCACACATCTGTGACCTCTTCAGCAACACTTTCCGGTCTCGTGTGTTCCTGCTCCACTTAGTCTATTCTGTTCTTCTATATCATTTAGTGAAATTGTTTTACTAAAATTTAATCCACTGAATTGATCCCTCAGTATGTTACTATTTTCCTGATACTGACATGGCTTGGATTTATAATGTATAACAAAAACACTAAAAGACATTTAGCATAGTGCTTACCATTTCTGCCACTCCACTAGCATCCATCGGCTTTATCTTTTTAATTGACAATGTTAAACGAAGAGTGTAGCTTGGGTAGACAGTAAATATAGAGGGTGATGTGGGCAGAAGGTCAATACAGAGTAGTGTATTTTGGTTGTAAAATAAATATAGTGGTGTGGACAGATGGTAAACTTAGTGTAGTTTGGTTAGAAGGTAAACAGAGTAACATGGGCAAAAAAATTAATAGAGAGTGTAGTCTGGCAACTATGAAGTGTACCTTGGACTGAAGGTAAATATAGAGGGTGATATGGGCAGAAGGTTAATATAGAGTGTAGCTTGGTTAAAAAGTAAATATATAGAGTGATGTGGGCAGATGGCAAACATAGAGCAGCTTGGATAGAAGGTAAATATAGAAAGTTTAAAACAGAGTGTAGCATGGGTAGAAGGTAAATATAGAGAGCAGTATGGGTAGAAAGTCAATGCAGAATATAGTGTGGGTAGAAGATATACACAGCGTGTTAATTGGGCAGAAGCTGGGCTATAAGAGTGCAGACATCAGAATAATCTAAGTCAGGTCTACTTTGATAGATTTATAGCATAGAGAAAACCATTTGATTCAAAACCATACTTCAATCTGTTGTGAAAACTACATTGCACACTCTGTCATGAAGTAGTGATTTCAGAAGTCAAACATCTTACATTGCTGCTTTACCTATCTATCATCATCATCAGCATTTAATGTCTGTTTTCCATACTGGCATGGGTTGGAAGGTTTGACTAGTTATAGATGCTCTATAACTATGCATTCATATTTTTAAGAGTAAAAGGACTGCAGGGTAACAAACAGTAATGTACTATACAGTAATCTCTCACCCTATTGTGGTTCACCAATCGCGGTTTATTATTTAAGGTTACATTGCTTGCTCTGTGGTGTTTTGCATTTATATTAAAATAAATATATACAAATTATGAAAATAATAAAAAAAATATACAGTACAGTACTGTTTCTACTTCCCAGATTTTCACCTATCGCAGTGGGTTTTGGAATGGGTTACTGTACTTGAAATTTATAATGGTATTTACTAGCATCCTTTAACATTCTGAGTTCAAATTTGACTGAGAACAATTTTGCTTTTCATCATTGTTAGTTTATCAAAGAAATACTAAATTGATAACAAATTTCCATCAAATATTTGTGACTTTACAGCAATGTCCAAAATCAATATTTTAATACATAAGCTTGAGTAAATCAACTTTGTTTTCAATAAAAAACAATCAAATTCAGAATATATTTGCCAACTTACATCGCAGTCATATTGAATAATACTTTTATCAAGGCAATGTTTTAACCATTCAACATCTCCTTGGGCTGCTGCGATGAACTGGTCATCAAGTAACATTTTGCTGTCATGTTCTATATAGAGTAGTCCATGATTATCTAAAATGAAAATTAAAAGAAAATATCTAATCAAAGAGGATATAGTTTTTTATTCAATAATTCTTTTACTTATTTTAGTTATTAGATTGTGGATATGTTGAAGCATCACCTTGAAAAGTTCAGTTGATCAAATCAGCCCCATAGCTTACATTAAACTTGGTACCGTTCTATTGATCTCTTTTTGACAAACTGCTAGGTTACAGAACATGAATTAACCAACACTGGTTGTCAAGCAAATACAAAAATGCACCCCCACCCAGAAACTTCCCCATATTCTAGAATAACCTAAAACAAACTGAAGAACCATATACACAGACACACACATTGTACTATATTTTACATATATATATATATATATATATATATATATATTTAACACTACCCTACACCACTAGTGTCTTCTAGCAGAGAGCATTATATCCGGATGAATTAACATCAAAACCAAATGCCTTCTTAGGAAAGATTTAATTCATAACATCCCCCTTACCAGTTCCAATGGTTCTACTTCTTGCAGGAAGATGGCAACCTTCTTTGATTAAAATTTATTGTGTAATAGAGAATGTGTTCACATTTACCTTCGGATGTCAGTCAACATAAGGGAGCTGGTGAATGGTTTCATGGCTACTGCCATATGCAGCTGAACCCTATGGAATAAAAAAAAAAAAAAAAAATACATATCAAGATAACATTTAAAATAATGTGGATTATGTGAAGATTCAAATAAGACATTCAAAGCACAGAAATCACATATATTTTCAGGTTGTATCAGTAGGCTTACCACATGTCCTGGTTTGGTTGAGATAGTCTTCATTTGAAGAATCTTTCATAGTGTCTTGATTAGAAAATTTGTCCAGTTTGACACTGATATGTCCCAGAATATGCTGGTATGGATCAAATACTTAAATTCTAAGGAAATCTAAAAATGTTGAAACCGAGGTGTTCTAACCCTGCAATGCTCAACTCAGATCCAAACTAATGAACATACTCATATTATAGCTCTGTCTCAGCCTAGCACTGCATGTTTTTTCTAGAGATCCAGTGGGGACATGATGTTCTTATGTCATAAAAACACTCAAATCACAAGAAGGCACATATTGTAGTTTAAAGATATTTTGCTTATTCCTGGATTTAGGGATTAAAAATGACTTTTTCCCTAGGATTCAGAAAATATTTTTTTAATTAATGAAAGTTTATAGTTTTTCTATCTCACTTCCTGTTTGAAGTTTATTATAAGAGAGAAAAACTTTCACATTGCACAAAAAAAAAAAAAAAAAAAAGTCACAAAAGTCTCCTTATAAACACCTATACCTATGAAACCTACAGCTTGAAGGTTGTTCTGGTTTGACACCAATTGAAGGTTTGAGTCTAAGAAATTACGAGAAGCCTAATTATTGGTTCATTGTTCTTTTGACGCTACATCTCATTACACTAGCAGATAGACAATAACATTTTTTTTTGCTTTTGGTACACACAGCAGAAAGCCATAGCTTCCTATTTTGCATCTTCTGGAAATCTGAAGCTTCATATGCACTGTTACAAAAAAACCTTATAATTCTGAACGAAGGTGCTCTACGTGGTTGCTTGACCAGGTAGAATCGCAGCCAATTGTATCTTAAATCACACCCTATTATCTTAAAAAGGAAAAAGACATATTGTACAATGTAGGGCATACTTACAAAAGTGTACCCTACTGGCTTCGATTCCTCATAGCTTTCAGAAAAATGTGTATTTTTTAATGAAAATTTTCACAAATTCTCTACAGAAAGTGCAGATTTGATTATGAATATGTCGGAATTTAATGTGAAAAAAAATAGCAAACAACAACAAAAAAATCAAAATGGTAGGCTTGCCCACATACATGTGTATCAGTAAGTGTTCGCATCCACTAATTTTTTTCCCCCCATTTAATTCCGATATAATCGTAATTTATACCATCTGAAAGAAATTTCATTAAAAAATAAAATATCAATTTTTCTGAACATTATGAGGAAATAAAGTCGAGTGGGGGGGGAGACACTTGTGTAGGTATGTCCAATATAAACTTTGATATATACAAGAGATATGGTCATGGCTAGAATGCCTCTGATCAGCGCTGACTTTGGGTTAAACTTCCTACCTAAGATTGATTTAATGATTTTTTTAATTAATTGTTGTCTAGGACAGTGGTTCCCAGCCTGTGGTCCGTAAAGTTAGTACTGGGGTTCCGTGGGAAAACTCATTTGAATAAACGGGGTCCTTGGTAGTGAAAAAGTTGGGAACCACTGGTCTAGGAAGTAAATAAATTCGGAGAAAGGAAAAGCGAATGTTTATAAATATTCTTATTTATATAATATTTTGCTTTATTAATGCTTTTTAGATTAAAATAAACAGCATCGAACAAAGAGATAAATAGATCTGCCACATTTAACGACGAAGCAGGTGTCTTGAACAAATGGACATCGCATTGGTTTCGATAACGAGTATACTAGTCGTTCAATCAATAGAATACCCACTCACTGAATTTAAAAAAAAAAGAAAGAAAAGAAAAACAGGTGTAAGTGGCTGAATTTTCCACAGACGCATTCGAACACTCAACGCCATCCACAAATTCAGTGTGACAAAGCTAGGCATCTATTACAACTCGAGTGCATCAGACGGTCTTCTATTGTTTCTGTCTACCCTATTTCACTGACAAGACTGGGATCGGACCCAGGTAATTGTGCACTATAACATACACAAATATTTAAAACTTTCTTGTTTGATTCATTTTTTATTTCTTCACTTATTTTATTGCCAGGAAGCGAACGGACTTTATGAAAATAACAAAATATGTAAAAATATAAATACTCGAATTTTCTGAAAGAAATTCATATACATTAGATCGATTTATAATACTTGCCGAAAGTTTACGCTTGTTCATATCTACAATATAACATATTCATGCAACGAAAAGTTCTCCATAAATCACCATTGCCACGCACGTTGCCATAGTAACGTTAGCAATACCCACAATTCAAATGCAATCTTCATAAGGATCTGTGACGGTAATTCAACGCACACTCATTGTTATTTACATATTTTACACAATATATAAAATGTTTGTTTATTCATATATACATATTTGGAAAATTTTTTTAATTTTCGAATAGAAAACACAAACACACAACACGTACAGGTACATGTATTTGTGCGTGTCTGCATGTTTGTTTAAATATGCGCTACCTAAACTGTATGTGTTCTTTCGTTAAGAGCAGTCCTCTGATCGAAGGTGTTCCAGGTACAACCAGCCTATCTTATTTTCAGACACTGTACATCTAGGAAACAGTATCCAACGTGTCCTTCTCTTTTAAAGACAGTTTTGTAAGTAATGTAATATGACTGCTATTTCGAGAAGCTAAATGACTGTATACCCCACGACGGGTTATACCTTCAGTGCTTTTTCCTCATTCTGTCAGTATCCTTCCGTTTTAGAATACTGACTTTGACATTTTTTATGTAAATTATGTTATTTCAATTTAAAATTTCGGGACACTCCTAAAAATAGTGTACGATACTGTAGGATATTGCGACACTCCGGTTGGAAATTACTGGAAACTAGTGGTTTCTAACTCGGTTGGTGGGCGTGATTTTCAAACATTGGCGTAGTGCGGGGATTATAACAAGACCTTCGGTGTGTAACTATATTTGGTGATGTGTCCCTTGACTTTTATCGACTAATATTTTTCAAGAGAATGAAATATAGGTAAACTTTAGTGAAAATCGTGGGGGTGAAAGGATCAAATAATATCCATCTTTGTAGTAAGTGATACACCCTCCAGTGTAACAGACACAAGAACCTTTCCTATGATGGCTTCCATGGTTCATCACACAAATGTATAGTGATTATTCCTTGTTCAACCCAACTGTCATAGGAAATCAGTAGTTCTTGTTATTTGCTTCTGATAGTCATCGACAGACAGTTTCTCCTGTTATAGACATCCTAGTTTGGTATCTGTTTACCTCAGAAACAATCACCAACTTCTACTTTGTTCACCTCAGTTTATTTTGTGTGTGTGTGAAGAGATTTTGCTCTATTTTATGTTTTTATTTTTAGTTAGGCTTGTGCTTCAGTAGAAACGTCCACTGGTGCACACAGCTTATCGGCCAGAGACAACCATGGATACAACTATAATCATATGATATTTTGTGAACATAATAAATAACTTAATTATTACCTCATCAACACCTGAGTAGAAATAATAAGGTTCAGTCTAATCAATAAGAGATTTATGATAGAAGGATATATGCTATTTCAGGATGCATTCCTTCAAACATTAGCTTCTAATTTGCTGCAATGGTTTTTATCTATTTAATTTCAGCTGTATAATCCCCTAGCCTATCCTTTAACTGGGATCATCAGTACAGTATTGCCTTGACATAGCCAAGAATTCACAGCTATCCTTTTGCCTCTTGAAGAAATAGATCGTCTTTTCCATAATGGCATGTTAATTTTGGAAAATTGTTGATTGAATTAATCTCTCCTTCTCATTTATCAAAAATGTTGAAAGTAAACTGTGTTCAGCGTGAGAAATTATACCAGTATACGAAGTTTCAAACTGTTTAGTTAAAAAAATAATTTAAAAATCTGAACCAAAAAACTGAAGAGATCCTCAGTGGATTGCCATGAGATATTTGTTTATCTACTCAAGGTTAAGATAATTTAGATAACTGAAGAATTTATCTTGTATGGTATTTAGTATGTCTTTCTTTGTGTTTGCTATTGAAATACATTCCGCTGACCACTCTGGTTATATATAATCATCATAATCAACATTTAACATTCGTTTTCTGTGCTGGCATGGGTTGGATGGCTTGGCTTGACATGAACTGCTAAAGCCAGGGGCCACACTGGGTTCCATAATCTGTTTTGGATTGGTTTCTACAACCGGCTCCCCTTCCTAATGCCATCCACTCCACAGAGTGTACTGGATGCTTTTAATGTGACACCAGCACACACACCAATGCTTTTTATGTGGCACCTTGATTTTAGAATCTCAACTTTTTTGTAGTGGCTGGGTCTTTTCAAGTACAGCAATGCACCACATATTTTGGCCCTCTGTTATCTCCTTCGTAAAGTTCAATGTTTTGGGATTGGCCTTCAATACCTCCCATGTCTTCCTGGGTCTCGCTTTTCCACAACTTCCCTCCACTTTAAGTGATTGAAACTTCTTTATGCAACTGTCCTCAAATCATGATCAAACCAATGTGTTTGTTAATCTGAGGTTTTCTCCATTTTCTGATTATTTGCATTATATATATATATATATATAT
>NC_068994.1:17949511-17955725 GCF_001194135.2 Octopus bimaculoides
TGTGTGTGTGTGTGCGTCTGTGTGTGTGTGTGTGTGTAAATAAACTTTTACAAGGAAGAGGTTGACACTGACTTCAAAGTTTCATCTTGCTTGCCTTCATCAGACAGTCTGGTGAAGGTGAGCAAACTTGGCATAAAAACAAACTGTGTGACTGTGAAGGAGAGTGAGAGTGGAAGTGTGTGTGCTTTAAATTCATTTTGAAATGTTCAGCTTTCTAGTGAGATGGGTTTTGAAAATACTCAAAGTACAAAACAAATTATTCAAACGGTTAATAAATCAGTATGTTTGTGTGATTGTATGTGTATATCTTCCTTCTTTTTTCTCCTTTTCCTTCTTCCTCTTCCTCTCTTCCCTCCTTCTATTACTCTCTTCCCTCCTTCTATTACTCTCTTCCCTCCTCCTATTACTCTCTTCCCTTCACTTCCTTTTCCTCCTACTCCTCCCCTCTTTTCTCTTCCTTGTCCTAGATTCTCCTGCTTTCCCCTGTTTCCCCTCTCCTTTCTCCACACTTCTTCCACCCCTCCCTCCCACTGCTCTTCTTCTCCCACCTCTCCCTCCCATCCTAGATGGATTAGAGGACCATATCTCACTTTCACCTTTCATGTCTGATTTGGTTTCTATAATCGGATGCCCTTACTATCACCAAATGCCTTGCAGAGTGTACTGGGTGCATTTTATCAAAGCACTGACACTAGAAAGGTTGTTATATCCTTGACAAAACTAAAGATACCTCTCAATCCCAAGTTGTCTGTATATACACCTATATGAAGTTCTTATATATGTACATGTGTGTATGTGTAAGTGTGTGTGTGTTTGTGTGTGTGTATGTTTTTGATATATACAATGTGTACGTTGAAATGTTTGTATGTGAGTATACACATGCATGCACGCATTTATGAACTTTTTCAATCTATCAAGAGCAAATCTAGTTAGCTACTAACCACACCACCACCACCACCACCAAGAAAATACCAACAAGAAACTTCATCTGCTATTTCCCTGACATTTACTCTTTGTTTACCAATTCACGATCTTCTTGTAGGAACAACAAAAATATCTTGTTGCAGGTGTTACAGCTTAGAATATATCTCGAAAGATAATATGAACAGAAACCATAGTTTCACTGCCAACTCTTGATATCCATACAAATGTGTGTGTGTGTGTGTGTGTGTTTGTTTGTGTGTGTGTGTGTGTGTGTGTGTGTGTGTGTGTGTGTGTGTGTGTGTGTGTGTGTGTGTGTGTGTGTGTGTGTGTGTGTGTGTGTGTGTGTGTGTGTGTGTATATATATGGGTGATGTATGGTCTTTCAGTCTTGTTTTTCAAATTTCTCTTATATAAAGAAAAAGCCAGACTTTAATTCAGAAATGAGGCTCTTTCATTGACGAGGTAGTCATGTTTGTATTTATATATATTTGTATATATGTAACCGTACATGATTATATGTGGTTTCATGCATGTGTGTCATTGCATCTGGAAATCTGGATGTTTTTCTTATGTATGTGTGCATGTGCGTTTGTTTGCATGTTTGTATATGTGAACATAGTACAGACTAAAATGTTGAGGGGTTATGGACCAGATCTATGGCTGGTGCAAGGTTCCTACTTGACAGAAAGTGACATAGTAGCGGACTAGTATTGTAGCTAGATCTGTGAAACATAAGCAATAAGCTTGAAAAAAAAAAAGCAATAAGAAAGGAGGCATCAGAGATCAGTATCAAGTAGTTAGAAGAGAAGCTAGGCATCAAGTATACATAAAAAGGGCAGAAGCAGAAGGTGAAAGGCTTACATATGTTCTGCAACATAAATATCAGAGAGGTGAGAGATTCTGGATTGCAAGACAGAGTATGAGAGATATTTGAGACTAAGTTGGAAAGAAGTGTCTTTGGAATAATCATGACACACTTTCTTTTACTGGCACTAATAAGAAAGAGGTATAGAAGTGATATGAGAAAGAAAATAGACTCCATCAAATGCCAGTGGGGGATACCTAAAAGTAGTTGATAGTTTCTGTTACCTAGGTGACCAAATCAGCAGTGGAGGTGGATGCTCTGAGAGCGTAGCTGCTAGAATAAGAATAGACTGGGCAAAGTTCAGAGAGCTTCTACCTCTGTTGGTAATAAAGAGCCTCTTCCTCAGAATGAAAGGCAGACTGTTTGTAAAACATGGGCTGTGACTGCAGAGGTCATGCAAAGGCTTTTAAGAAATGAAGCTAGTGTGCTTTGCAGGATGTGCATGTGTGACAGCGTGTCTTGAGAGAAAAGCTAGGCTCAAGAGGCATCAGATGTAGTGTGCAAGAGAGACAAATGTGCTGGTATGGTCATGTGATGCATATGGATGAAGATAGCTATGTAAAGAAGTGCAGATCTCTAACTATGGAGGGAACTTGTGGAAGAGGTAGACTCAGGAAGATATGGGACAAAGTAGTGAAGCATGTTGGGCCCCATGGAGGCGATGACAACTGATGATATGCTGTACTTGAGGAGACTCATCGAGCCTGTGAAACCGTAGTCGTGGCTGGTGCCAGTGTCATATAAATCAGTGCTTCTCAAACTATTGATGTGGCACATTGGCAGTTTTTTTTCCAATGTGCTAAGGACCAGTAATATTTCTTAGTAATATTAATTCATACCAGAAACAATATATATAATGAATATAATAAAAGTTGACAATTTTTAAAATCTTATATTTATTTTGTAAACAAATAATACAATATTACATAAGCATTTTATAATGTTTCTTTCTTTTCTGGAAACTGGCTGCGTACTGGCACTGGTCTGCGGACCACCACTTTGAATAGCACTGATGTAAATGACACTTGTGAAATTGTAGTTATGGACATTGCTGGTGTCATGTAAATGACACCTTTGCTGGTGGCATGTAAAAAGCAACCATTGTGCTCTTGGAGTGGTTGGCATTAGGAAGGGCACCCAGCAGTAGAAACCATGCCAAATCAGACTGGAACCTGGTGCAGCTCTTTGGTTTACCAGTTCCAGTCAAACCAGCTAACCCATACCAGCATGGAAAGTATACGTTAAATGATGATGTTAGTGAATGAGGAAAACACATGGGAAATAGGGGATCCACAGAGCAGCTAGACTATAAGGGACAGTTACTTCATATCCTTAATTGTGCTTTTGATCATATAACAGCATAACTTCAATGACTGGTCTCTGTTGAATTTACTTGGGGCAGGTAGTTTCTCTTCCTTAATCATTCTCCTTCTTCAAGAACCTCTGTTGTATCATTTCCCTCTACATTACTTTCCTCCTCGCTGGCTCCTTATTCACAGCTATTGTCTTTGGTTCACAACAGGTTGTTTTGTTGAAACTTCCATTTGTCCTCTGTTATAAGTCTTTATCTTCTCTGTCTCATCATATATGCACCAACTAATACCTCTTCAAACTTTCATCTGACCAAATTATCCCTATATCTTCCTTCTCTAGAATGCTTTCTGTTTCTGTGTCTGTCTAGCTCCTATTTTGAAGTTGCTTATCACTGATCTGTATTAAATTGTACATCCTTCTTTGGAAAAGGGTTGCTTATCCTATTTTCTGGTAAGTATGAAGTTTATCTGGTTTATGTCTATAATTAATTGGTAGGTAAATAGGTTGCTACTAGATTTCTTGAAGCTAGTAGGGCAAAAAAGTGAGTTCATTTGCATACCAGAACTCTAAGAGTTTTAGATCCCTCTTCATTCCTTGTATTTTATCCATAGCTTCCTTGCACCCATACACACTCACAATTACATGTGTATATGATGCATATATATATATATCATCATCATCATTTAACGTCCGCTTTCCATGCTAGCATGGGTTGGATGATTTGACTGAGGACTGGTGAAACTGGATGGCTACACCAGGCTCCAATCTGATTTGGCAAAGTTTCTACAGCTGGATGCCCTTCCTAACGCCAACCACTCTGAGAGTGTAGTGGGTGCTTTTACGTGCCACTGGCATGAAGGTTAGTATGGCGGTACTGGCAACGGCCATGCTCAAATGGTGTATTTTATGTGCCACCTGCACAAGAGCCAGTCCAGGGGCACTGGCAACGATCTCGCTCGAAAGTCCATTACACATGCTACTGGCACAAGTGCCAGAAAGGCGACGCTGGGCACAGGTGCCATCCCAATTTCGCTTTCGCTTGCCCCAATAAGTCTTCGCAAGCTGAGTTTCGTGTCCAATGAAGGAGTGCCATGTCATCATTGTTTAATGACTGCTTTACATACTGGCATAGTTGGATGGTTTGACAGGATCCAATGAGCTAGGGGACTGTATTAAGATTCAATGTCTGCCTTGGCATGGTTTCTATGGCTAGATGTCCTTCCTAATGCCAACCACTTTACAGAGTCTATTTGGTGCTTTTTTGTGATGATGTTTAGTGAGGTCATTAAGAAATTCTCAAGACAGAGATAAAGCCTCTTTTACTGAGTGGGCTGTAAGTACAGAGGGAGGTAATTTCATGTCAGGTGTAGAGAGGCTAAAGTATGTTAGTGGGACAGGCACAGATATCTTACTACAGAGGAAGTATATGATTACCCTACATTATATAAAGATAGGTGAGAGTAACTGACAGGAAGACAAAGATGGTGGTGACAAGGTGTCAGAGCATAGGCTCCTATAAGACAGGTAAGTAGAAGAGAGACTATGGACAGGATGGGTGGGTAAGTTCATAAGAGCTTGAGAGAAGAGTGATTGATGGCTAGAGACAGGGTGGGGGTAAAAGTGAATGTAGTAAATGAACAGAAGTGGAAGTGTAGCTGATGGTAAATATCAGCGTGGTGGTGAGAGGTGAAAGATATAGAAGTGACTGAGGAAGGAGGAGGCGATAAGTGGCTGTACAGGAAGGGTGGAGATAGATCAGAATATAGAGAGATGATGTACAAAGTGGGAGAGTGGGAGGAGAGAGAGAGAGATGAACAGTAACAGAGATGGAGATCAGAGGTATGTAGGAGTGGCTATAATGGATGGGGGCCAAAGGTTGTGATTGGGGCGTCAATGGCAGATTTGAGAGGGTGTTGGGAATGAGGTATGACAGACCTAAGATGTAGCTCAGAGGAGAAGGAGAGATACTGTAGCCACAGAAAGGAATGATCAGTGGAAAATGTAGGAAAGGCTGATATTGAGAATGGGGGATGGATTTTAATAGGAAGTGGCTCCAGGGAGAGGAGGAGGTGACTGGTAGCACAAAAGTGCATGAAATATGTGCAGATTCTGCTCTCGTATGATTAAAGCAGCTGTAAGAATCTATAAGTATATTCATGTTATCAGCATTGCCTTTACCTCAGCTCTTATGACCACTTATGAGAACTTTTAACAAGTGTAGGATATAAAGAAAACTGTGCTAGCAAGAATGCTTTGGTCTTCTGCCATGTTTCTTGCAAATTTGATTGGTTGTACAGAACTACTGCAAATTAATATTGTTGGTTAGAAGTTTGAAGTAGCAAAAAAGCTGCAGTCACATGAGGCTATAGGATTCTGTGGGCCTCATTCATCATCATCATCATCGTTTAACGTCCGCTTTCCATGCTAGCATGGGTTGGTTGATTTGACTGAGGACTGGTGAAACCCGATGGCTACACCAGGCTCCAATCTGATTTGGCAGAGTTTCTACAGCTGGATGCCTTTCCTAACGCCAACCACTCTGAGAGTAGAGTGTAGTGGGTGCTTTTACGTGCCACCGGCACGAAGGCCAGTCAGGCGGTACTGGCAATGGCCACGCTCAAAATGGTGTATTTTATGTGCCACCCACACAAGAGCCAGTCCAGGGGCACTGGCAACGATCTCGCTCGAAAGTCCTTACACATTGTTCATGTTAATCAACCAGCAATACTTATGTGAAGAAATAAGCATGAGAGATGGTGTTGTAATGTCCAACTTAGAAATGCTTCTGGGCTACGCTGGATTAGGTCAGATATAGGCTAAATGGAGCTCTCACCAGAATAACAAACAGCTGAGAAATTTATACTAGTTTATACTTATGTATACTTGATGCCTAACTTCTCTTCTGACTACTGATCTCTAATACCTCTTTTCTTATAGTTTTTTTTTTTCAAGCTTATTGCTTATGGTTTACAGATCTAGCTACAATACTAGTCCACCACTATGTCACTGAGTTTGAAAAGCCAGAAGTTGCTGAACAATTTCTGTTCCAGATATTTTTTTTAGCAAAATCACTTGAAGTTTAAAAGAAAAAATTCATTGTTACATGACATTT
>NC_068994.1:17955735-17957568 GCF_001194135.2 Octopus bimaculoides
AGAATATGTATGTCTCTTTTTTCTTTGTCGCTCTCTCAACCACAAACACACACACATGTATGCATTATGTAATTATATATATATAAAGGCGGTGAGCTAGAAGAATCATTAGCTTGCTGGGTGAAATGCTTAACAGCATTTTGGTCCTCTTTACATTCTGAGTTCAAATGCCACTGGGGTCAACTTTGCCTTTCATCCTTTCAGGGTTGATAAAATAAGTACCAGTTGAGCACTGGGGTCAATGTAATCAACTTACTCCCTCCCCCAAAATTTCAGGCCTTGTGCCTACCGTAGAAAGGATTATGTAATTAGTAGTAGGCATCTGTTGGTCTCAAGAGGCCATGGATCTGCACCCAAAGAAATCGTGGCAGCTGCTGATGGTGGTGCAGCCTCTGTTGTGGCTGTACAGGCCCACACAGGAGTGTCAGTCACACATACAGCGACTGCATTTGAAGGAGTTCTCTGCCAGTGCTGCTGATTTTACCTTCCATTGGGTGCACTTTTCTCTGATGGCAAATACCTGTTTTGCTTCTGCTCTCTTCATTCCCTTTCGCAGTATTTGCCTCTTGTGTGGGAGATCATTTGCAACCTCCTCCCATCTCAGGACGTCCAGATCAAGTGACTTCATATCTCTCTTACTCTTACTCTTTTTACTCTTTTACTTATTTCAGTCATTTGACTGCTGCCATGCTGGAGCACCGCCTTTAGTCGAGCCCAGGACTTATTCTATCGGTCTCTTTTGCCAAAACGCTAAGTACGGGGATGTAAACACACCACCATCGGTTGTCAAGCAAAGTTAAGGGGACAAACACTGACACACACACATATACATATATATATATACAAGAATAAGGGCAGGGAATCGTCAATTAGTAATAGAATTAATAATTAACATACCGATATATACATATATACGACAAGCTTCTTTCAGTTTCCGTCTACCAAATCCACTCACAAGGCTTTGGTTAGCCCGAGGCTATAGCAGAAGACACTTGCCCAAGGTGCCACGCAGTGGAACTGAACCCGGAACCATGTGGTTGGTAAGCAGGCTACTTACCACACAGCCACTCCTGCTACAGATATCTTGGAAATGAAGATGAGGTTGTCCTTGTAATCTTGTGCCTATAGCCAATTCCTCATACAGGAGGTCTTTTGGGATCCTTCTGTCTGGCATACGGGGAACATGATCAAGCCAGTGCAAACAACGCTGCTGGAACAAGATATGTATGCTGGATATCTTGGCTTGGTTGAGGACTTTGGTGTTGGTGATGTGGTCGGTCCACTTGATGTCCAAGATGTCTTAAATTGCAAAGGTGAAAGACGTTGAGATGCCACTCCTGTTTATAGTATAGGCTTCACATCTCACTGCCATAAAGTCACATACTAAGGACATATGCCTTATAGACAACAATTTTGGTTTTGCAGCCAGTTTTTTGTTTTTCCAGACTGTCTTTGTGAGCCTGGCAAATGTGGAGGATGCTTTGTCTGTTGATCTCAGAGTCCAAGGAGAGGTCATCAACGATGGTAGAGCCGAGATAGGTGAATTAATGGACTACCTCCAACTTGTAGTTGCTGACGGAGATGGTGGGGGCATGCTTGACATTTTGAACCATTACTTGGGCTTCAAATTTTCAATAGTAAGATGAACATCTTTTTTTCTCCACTAGTTTGTTTCTTTTCCTAACATAGTTATTTATTACTATATGCATAAACGAAAAAAGCTAGTTCCTGCTAGCTTGGCATGACTTTCTTTTGAAAAAGTCATGCTGATTTCTCTTCTTCACTCTAACTCACTATCTAGATGCCTATAACTTCCAACTTGCTCCTGTTAGA
>NC_068994.1:17957991-17967627 GCF_001194135.2 Octopus bimaculoides
TATATATATATATATATATATGTGGAGGTGCAATGGCCTAGTGGTTAGGGCAGCAGACTTGTGGTCATAGGATCGTAATTTTGATTCCCAGACCGGGCGTTGTGAGTGTTTATTGAGCGAAAACAAGTGAAGCTCCATGAGGCTCTGGCAGGGGTAGTGGTGGAGTGGCGAACCCTGCTGTACTCTTTCACCACAACATTCTCTCACCACAACTTTCACTCTTTCTTCCTGTTTCTGTTGTACCTGTATTTTCAAAGGGCCAGCCTTGTCACACTCTGTGTCACACTGAATTTCCCCAAGAACTATGTCAAGGGTACACACACGTATCTGTGGAGTGCTCAGCCACTTACACATTAAGTTCATGAGCAGACTGTTCCATTGATCAGATCAACTGGAATCCTCGTTGTCATAACCGACAGAGTGCCACGATATATATATATATATATATAAGGGTACAGGACATCACCAATGGTGCAAATAACATGAAATATGTAAACAATGAGAAAAAAATGGAGAACAGGTCAATATTTATTATTCGTTATATATATATGTGTGTGTGTGTGTGTGTGTGTGTGTGTGTGTGTGTGTGTGTGTATGTTATGGTGAGAATCATGACACTCCCCTGTGAGAATGGTCTAGCTGAACTCGTATAAGTAGTAGCGTGTTGGTGCAACTCCTGTTGCACCAACAACTACAACATAATCAGTTGCTGGAGCTGATGTTGAGGTCTGGAAATGCTCCAAGTCCATTTTCGCCAGAAGGCATAGCAAATGCTATAACTGAATACAGTTATAACCCAGAAGATGGTATAACTTTTTTGGCATACTTCAGAAGATACAAAGAAATCTTCAAGGAAGAATGCAAGTGTTGGGCAGAAAATGAAAAATACTGCAATTTTATCCTGCTTTGAAAAACAAGTGAAATTTGTTTGAAGAAACAATTGAATTGTTATCCAAAATGTTCAGTGATAAGGGTTCCCTGTTTAACACTCGCTGGGAGTGTTTGAACTTAGTAAAAGTTGATGGATGATGATTTTGTCAGTTATGCTGGAATGGTAAATAAAATGTGCAAAAAATTAAAACTGAAAGAATTATTTCTTGAAATGTTTTAATGCTTCATCTTTGTGCAAGGTTTGATGGCGAACAAAGATGCAGAAATACATGCACGGATTCTTACAAAACTAGAACAGGAGGACCAGAATTTAACCCTGCAGGTAGTAGCAGAGGAATGTCAAAGAATTATCAACTTGCAACAGGTCGTAAAGTAAATTGAAGAAAAAATTTCTCTCAAGTACAGACATGTTGGCTGGGAACAAAGAAAAAGGAATGTTATGACCTAACTCATGCTATGGGTGTGGAGGTCTGCATTTTAAGAAAGTTTGTCCATTTAAAACTTGGAAATGTTAGCTTGCACTGCATAGTGAAGCAAAAAAACCTTGGAAAAAAACAAATTCTTCTAAAAAGATTTGCCCCATGGAAAGTTGTGATGACACCCAAAAATAAAAGTATGTGTATGTAAAAATAAACAATGCAATATGGGTAGTTCAATGGTGTGTATTAAAAAAAATGAATAACAAAATCAGGGTGTGAGCTGATATTTCCACTGGCTTGAATGAATGTCTGAAAATGTGTCACTATCTGCTACCTACTCCAGAGGATATTTCTGCGAAGTTAAATGGGGGCAAGATATATTCAAAACTGGATCTCTGCAATGAGTACCTACAAAATAGAGTAGGCGAGGAATGCTCAAAATACCTAACACTGTATACGCATAAAGGACTATATAAATATAACAGATTACCATTTGGTCTAAAGGTCACACCTGCAATTTTTCAACAGGCTATGGAAGCAATGTTAGCAGACTGAATTTGCAACTCTATACCTGGATGATATATTAGTTATAAGTGAATCTTGTGATCAGCATGTCGAGCATGTAAAATGTGGTTTTGGAAAAATAAGAGATTAGTTTCACAATGAGTGAGGAAAATGAATTTTTCTTACCTAAAATTAAGTATTTAGGACAAATTATCAACAGGAATGCCTTCTCTGACTAAGCTTTTCTAGGTTTAGCAAATTATTATCAAAATTATATACCAAATATGTATGAATTGAGTGCTCCACTAAATAATTTGCTAAAAAAGGAAGTGAAGTGGAATTGGTCAAATAATTGTCAAAAGGCATTTGATGATATTAAAAAAATATTATCCGATTTGTTGCTGGCTCCTGCAACAGAGATTGTTGTAACTTCTGATGCTTCTGAATATGACATAGGAGCAGTAATGCTACATAAATATAAAGACGGTAATATGAAGGTGGTAATTCATGCCTCATGTTCTCATAGCGGCAGAGAAAAAACTATAGTCAAATAGAGAAGGAAACTCTAGTGATTATTTTTGCACAGATTTTTATATGGTAAAAGTTTTTGGCTACAAACTGATCACCAACCATTATTATCAATTTTTAGGCTGAAGAAAGGAATTCCTACCCATACTGCAAACAGGTTACAACGCGGGGTACAATATTGTTGAATTACAACTTTATGGGTTCAAGTTGAGACAGTTTGCTTTCTTACTCTCTCCCCTATAATTCTTTTATTTCTTCTCAATAAATCCTAATGATAATCTTTCTTTCTTTGTCAAGGAATCGGCTTTGATGGAAGAGGATAAAGGGAAACCAAAAAGTAAATATTCATATTATAGATATGGACGTGATGATCTCAAGCGCCAAGCCGTGGAGTATTATCAAAAGAATAAAGTTCCACAAAAAATTGAAGAGGTTCTGAATAACTTATTTTATGATCAGCCACCTGATATTTATGGATATTTGGTAAGGAATATTATTTTGAATCACTTGATATACATATACAGACACACACATATAGAGAGAGAATAAAAAGCAGGAAAGCATAAATTTCACAGATACTTCATGATTTTACATTTTAAACAACTATTTCTTTAGAAATAAACATCAATAATTCCATGATTACATAATTGATAAATAATTAATATCAATTAAATTAATTAAAAGCTGTGTTTATTCCAAATCATCAGGAATATTATAGACTATGCTACATTAATATATATATATTCTATGAAAGGTTGTTAAATGTGGAGAATAATTGGGAGGATCTTTCAAATATTGAACCAATTGAAGGACCAGGCAGAGTGGATAGCAGTATAATAAATAAGGCAATTAAGAAAATGAAGGCTGGGAAAGCCCCTGGACCATCAGGTATCACTGCCAAGATGATTAAAATATCAGGTAGTGTGGGATACAGCCTAGTCACTTGCATAGTTATTCAGGAAGGCATCATCCCCAAAGACTAGTGTAGCAATATTATAGTCAGCTGCTACAAGGGTAAAGGTGATGCCTTAGATAGAAACAACTACAGAGGTTTCAAACTGCTAGGTCAGGTCATGAAAATTACAGAGAGAGTTATATCTCAACTGATTAGGGATAGAATTAAACTAGATGAGGTGCAGTTTGGTTTTGTTCCTGGGAGAAGTACCATACATGCCATCTTCATAGTGAGACAGTTGCAAAAAAAGTATTTGGCCAAAAGTAAGCCATTGTATTGGGTCATCCCATAAATAATATGATTTTTCAATTGAATAAACTAAAAGTTGGAGGGGGAGGGGTTAAACTACCTGCTTCAACTTACTATAAAAGCAGGTAGTAATTTTACCTTGTGCTTATTCTTAGTGCAAGTTTTGAAGAGTGCAGTTTGATTTTTAACAGTTATGTTTTCAAAGTGACAAAGGAACATATTCGGCATATTTTGCTTTATGAGTTCAATAAAGGCAACAATGCAATGGAAAGTGCGAGGAATATTAATACAGTATATGGGGATCGGACAATAAGTGTAAGCCAGTGTCAATAGTGGTTCCAGAAATTCTGAGTCGGAAACTACAGCCTAGAAATCGGGCCTCATCCTAGAAGATCTGTAGGGCTTGACAAGGATGTCTTGCAAACCCTGTTGGAACAAAATCCCATCATAACTGTTGAGGAATTAGCAGAGAAGCTTCGATTTGGTCATTCAACCAGTCATTCATGTCAGCACTAGAAGGAAAAAACGACCATCTTTGGTTTCAAGACAAAAGGTGTTCTTCCATTAGGATAATGCTCAGCCACATACAATGAGGATGACATTCCAAAGGCTGGAGCAGTTTGAATGAGAAATGATGTCCCACACACCATTTTCACTGGACATTGCCCCATCTGATTATCATTTATTCCACAGTCTTCAAAATCATTTCGATGGAAAAATATGAATTCTGTAGATAAGGTCAGAACAGTATTGGAAGAGTATTTTTCATCACAGACGAGTGAATTTAGGAGGAGGGGCCTTGCAAGTCTACCAGATAGATGGAAGAGCATTGCAGAAATTGAAGGAGAGTATATTTTAGATTAAAAAAGAACTTTGTTTATCTTAATTCTGAAAAATAAAAGAAGTATAAAAGACTGCATTATTTATGGGATGATCCAATACTTAGCCTTCGTTGACCTGGAGAAAGCTTTTGACAGGGTTTCCTGCTCTCTTATTTGGTGGTCTCTAAGGAATCTAGGAGTAGAGGAGTGGCTTGTTAGAGCAGTTCAAGCCATGTACAGCGATGCTGTCAGTAAGGTGAGAATTGGCCTTGAAAACAGTGATGAATTTAACGTATACACCAAGGATCAGTTCTTAGTCCACTCTTATTTATCATAGTTCTCCAGGCCATAACAGATAAATTCAAAACTGGATTCCCATGGGAATCTTGCTGATGATCTTGCTTTTATTGCAGAATCTGAAGTAGGATTGGAGAAGTAGTTCTGGGTTTGGAAGCAAAACCTGGAATCAAAGAGCCTTAAAGCTAACTTAGCTAAGACTAAAGTTGTTGTTAGCAAGAAAGGAGATAAGACTCTCATTCCAGCTGGCAAATGGCTCTGTTCAATATGTATGAAAGGAGTGGGACGTAGTTCCATTCGCTGCACCAAGTGTAAGCTATGGATGCATAAGAGATGCAGTGAAATCGTGGGAAGATTATCAGATAAGGTCACTTTCGTATGTGGCAAATGTGCAGGAACAGTAAGTACTAAGAGCACAAGAGACTTAAACTTTCTCAAATGCTCAGGAGGCTCTTTTGAGGTAGTAGATACTTTCTGCCATTTAGGTGACCAAATTAGCAACGGTGGTGGATGCTCTGAAACTATTGTTTCTAGAATAAGAATAGGGTGAAAAAAGTTCAGAGAACTACTATCTCTATTGGCAGCAAAAGGACTCTCTCAGAGTGAAAGGTAGATTGTATGATGCTTGTGTGAAAATGGCTATGTTACATGGGCTCTGACTGTGGAAGCCATGCATAGGCTGGAGAGGAATGAAGGTAGTATGCTCCATTGAAATTGCAATATCAGTGTGCATTACTGACAAAGCACAACTGTGTTGAGAGAAAAGTTAGGTATAAGAGGGATTAAATGTGGTATGCAGGAGAGGAGACTGCGTTGGTTTGGACATGTGATGCATATGTGTGAAGATAGCTGTATACAGACTTATGATCAAAAAGCGTTTCAACAGTGACCACCCAATCTTTTATCCTGGTCTAGTATATATCTAGAATATATCTGAAACTATGTTATCCAATGTATCTTCTTTTTTTGAAAGCACTGAGGTGAGATTTGAAAGAAATCTGGCTGTTATTTATAACAAATCAAGTAATTACTTTAGAGATTCCATCATTGGTTCACATATAAGGTATCATCATCATCATTGTCATCATCCTTTTTCATGTACATAAGAGTTCACAACATAAATTGTTTTGCACCCAACATTATTAACATAAAACACACACACACACTCTCTGTCTGTCTCTTTCTCTCCCTCTCTATCTCTCATGCGTACATGCATCCATGCACGTGCACACACACACACACACACACACACACACACACACACACACACACACAAGATGTACATGTTTATAAAATTGCCTTGGTTAGAAAAGTTCTGGTGATAAAAATCCAATATAAAAATTTGCCTTTTATAGTTTTTTTGCTTCTATTTTGTCTTTTATTTTTCTTTTCTTTATTTTTTTTGGTAGCCGTTATTTGAATGATGTCATAAATCACAACCTTTATCTCTATTTACTATTTTCTCACTCTCATCTTGTTGCTTCATCACATCAAGTCTTTAATATAACAGACTGCTGTTACATATCCTCATTAATCCATTTAGTTCATAAGAGTGCTGATATTGTATTTTGGCATGTATTCATGTATGTTGATTTTGGTCGATAATTATTCCTCAGTGTTCCATGAGAATTTTCGGCTTCATAGTTTTCAGAGGTCATTAAGGGTTAATAAAGGCTTAAATGTCAAGAATTAAAATTAACATATTTGAAGACTTTATCAAGCTTATTAATCTGAAATATATAGATGGTTGGCTATATTGTGCTTATTTGACATTTTACAAAAGACTATAAACTAAATGCAATTATATTCTCCTAGTTTAGTTATGCCAGTGTGTACTTATAAAAATTCATGTTATGTGCAACTGCAACCTTTTCGAATTCCCTCATCACCTATATATTCCCATTAAATATGAAATAATAAAATAACCTACAAAATTAAAAAATGGGACATTGTGATGGCTTATCATTACATTGCATGTGAAGATGTAGCTTAGTAATTAGAGTGTTCGGCTCATGTTCATTTGGTCATAAGTTCGATTCCCACTGGCACATTGTGTCCTTGAGCAAGACACTCTATTCCATGTTGCTCCAGTCCACTCAGCTGGCAAAAATGAGTTGTGCATGTAATTCAAAGGGCCAGCCTTGTCACATTTTGTGTCATGTTGAATTTCCCTGAGAACTACATTAAGGGTTCACATGTCTGTGGAGTGCTCAGCCACTTGTGTGTTAATTTCACGAGCAGGTGTGTGAAGGGTTTAGTCAAACAAATCACCCCCAGTACTTAATTTATTTCTAAGCTTGATGCTTATTCTATCAGTGTCTTTTACCCAGCTACTAAGTTACATTGACATATTGTCAACTGATGGTGAGGGACAAACACAAATTCAGACACACACAAGCACATGCATACACACATGCATGCATGCGTGCATACGTACGTACATACATACATACATACATACATACATACATACATACATACTCTCTAAACATGCTAGACATACACTGACTCCATGTCCAGAGCTCTTGAAAGTTTCCTTATATTTCAGCAGCACTGAAGTCTCAACGACCACATGCATACAACAAACAGTATGGTACCTTTTCTCCTTTATAATAAACAACACAGAACTGAAATTCTCAAAGCTATCTTTCATGATTTTTCTTCATGGTGATTCCACATATATATATATATCATTACCAAATCTATATCCCAATGGCTAGGATTCCTCTTTAGTGTGTTAAGCTTACAATTGTGAGGTTGTGAGTTCAATTCCTTGACTGAGCTGTGTGTTGTGTTTTTGAGCAAGGCACTTTATTTCATGTTGCTCTAGTTCATTTAGCTGTAGGAATCAGTTGTCACTAGTGCCAAATTGTATTGGCCTTTGCCTTTCCCTTGGACAAGATTGGTGGCATGGAGAGGAGAGACTAGTATACATAGCAACTGCTGCACTGGTATACCTTGCCTGGACTTCTGCCTTGGAAGGGAACTTTCTAGGTGCAATCCCATGGTCATTTACTTTTACAAAGCTCAAGTAAGACTCACATAGTTCTCATCTAAGGACAATGTTTCTGTTATTCTCACAAATATTCTCAGCTGAATAAAAAAAAACAAAAGTTATTTGACTGATGAGCAAAGATTCACTCACTAAAATGCTTCGGTGACTAGTTTACAGATGTATAAGGACCATTACTTCTTTGAACAACATAGCTACTTGTCCTTGTCCTCAAGGCCCATGTGGTTAGAAGTTTACTTTGTGACCACATGGTTCAGTCCCATTGTGACACCTTCAGCAAGTGTCTTTTACTATAACCTTGGGATGACCAAAGCCTTGTAAGTGGATTTGGTAGAGGGAAACTGAAAGAAGCTCATCGTATATATGTGTGTGTATGTGTGTGTGTTTGTCTCTACCCATCAATTGATGACTGGTGTTGGTGTGTTTATGTCCCAATATTTAGCTTAAAAAATAGAAATAAGTACTGGAGTTGATTGAAATTTCCTCAAGGCAGTGCCCCAGCATGGCCATCGTCTAATGACTGAAACAAAAAAAAAAAAAAAAAAAAAAAAAGAAAAAATATCTCTCTTCTTCTTTTCACTGTTACTGTGTCCCAATTCCCAAACCTACACTAAGCATTTTATCCAATCCTTCTTCTGCAGAATTGTAACCCCTACCTCACCCATGTTCTTCCTGCAGACATAATGACTTGAACAACTAACAACACAAATCTCTCCAGATTAGGGTGGGTCTGCAGATGTCATGAGCCTTGCCTCTTTTCCACTGACTATATTGTAAAACAATGTGAGAGGCTTTCCAAGTTTCTGCATACTGCAACATTTCTTGGTAATAAATATAGATAAAAGAAGAGAGAAAGATATTTTTGCATTTTCTCAATATGCTATTATTTGCTTGGTAAGATTTGATGAGACTTTTTCAGCAAAATCATTTTGTGCTGATATTTACACTATCCTTTTAATCTGTTTATTCTTTTATTCTCTCCAGGTGCAAACATATTTTCATATATAAACATTTCCTTTTGTTAGAAATAGAAAACAAAAAATCTGTGATACAGAGGATATAATAATCCTTTCTATTATAGGCACAAAGCCTGAAATTTTGTGAGGGGAGAACTAATTGGTTACATTGACCCCAGTGCTTGACCAGTACTTAATTCATCCACCGAGAGGGGATGAAAGGCAAAGTTGATCTTGGCGGAATTTTAACTCAAAATGTAAAGAGAGATGAAATGCTGTTGAACATTTTGCCTGGCACAGTAATTATTCTGTTAGCTTACCACCTTTACAGAAGGTATAATAATAAGATGGCTAAGGAGGTTGAAATACTGTAAACTGTTGTGCAGTAAAGATCCACATTCATATGTTTCTTTCCGTTATGTAAATATAAGGTACTTGATGACTGGTGTTTTTTTCATACATTATCCTGTGATGCACCTGGACGCACCATTGGTGATGTTTACTGGGGTCATTTGGTGTTTTGGGTCTTTCAATATTTGACACCCTCACCTAGGTGACCCAGCTGGGGTTGATCAAAGTTGTGGAAGTGCATGGTTCAGTGGTTAGGGTGTCAAACTTACAATTGTGAAGGTGTGAGTTCAACTCCCAGACTGAGCTGTGTGTTCTGTTCTTGAGCAAGACACTTTATTTCACATTGCTCCAGTTCACTCAGCTGAAGAAATAAGATGCAGTGTCATTGGTGTACCGACCTTTGACTTTCTGCTGGACAACATCAGTGGCATGTAGAGGGGAGACTAGTATGCATGGACAACTGCTGGTAGCACTGCTCCTTCCAGGGCTCAAACTCCCCGACTTACTGTCACCTTGAAGCAACCTCTACTGCTTCCACAGTCAATCTGATGGCTCCTGTGATGCCAAACATACTGTAAGCTCCATTGAAGGGTTGGTCTGCAAATCCTCTGCATCCCACTTTGCTGGGATCACATCTTGCTTGACCCCCCCC
>NC_068994.1:17967657-17969146 GCF_001194135.2 Octopus bimaculoides
ATTACTTAAGCATAACTCCACTAGCTTAGTAAATTTCTTCCACTTGCTCTCATTAGCCTCCTTGATGGGGTCCTACCAAGGAACAGAGATTTCTTACAGAACCACCTGCAATTTCACTTGGTTTGATGGGTTCTCAAGCACAGCATATCGCCAAAGGTCTTGATCACTTATCATTCCCTCCTTGAGGCCCAGTGTTTGAAGGGTGCTTTTACGTGCCACTGACGTGGGTGCCAGCTACATGACACCGGCATTGGCCACAACCATGATTTCACTTGGGTTCATGGGTTTTCTCAAGCATGGCATATTTCTGAAGGTCTCAGTCACTTGTTATTGCCTCAGTGAAGCCCAATGTTTGAAGATTATGCTTCACCACCTCATCCTGTGTTTTCCTGGGTCTACTCCTTCTACAGGTTCCCTCCACAATTAGAGGTGAATAAATAAACATCACAATTAACAGTATAATCTGAATGCTAAAGGGTTAAACATGCCTTTGCAAAAATATCCAATAAGATTCTTAATTACCTACTTTACTGTTGATACTAAATATTTAATAGTTGTTTTGGGTGAACTGTGATTTACATTTTGGTATTTCAATCATGGTCTTTCCTACTGTTTGACTTTTATTTATCCTTTTACTAATTAACCCTTCCAAGGCTGCCTCTGGTTGTATGATGTCAAGAACAGTTTGATAAGTGATGTTCCAGTCACCATTTAATAATGGAAAAGTTCTTTATTTTATTAAATTCTTCCAAACATTTTGATTGTTTCCAAAATTAACTGAAATATATTGGCAGTTTATTTATTTATTTATTTAGAACAGGGGTTCTCAAATAAGGTCCATATGGCCCCTTGGGTCCATATAAGATTTTTGGGAGTCTATATAAAAATTTGTGAGGGTCCATGCAGGCAATTTAGCAAACTGAGATCAACAATGGTAAGTTAAGAGTCCATGGAAAAAATTTTGCTTTAGATGTATTTATTACAAGAAACAGCTGTTTCTTCATCTAACGTTTTACCGAGTTTAACACGTTTCTTATTTCTTTATTGCCCACAAGGGGCTAAACATAGAGGGGACAAACAAGGACAGATAAATGGATCAAGTCGATTACATCGACCCCAGTGCCTAACTGGTACTTAATTTATCGACCCCAAAAGGATGAAAGGCAAAGTCGAAGCCGGTGGAATTTGAACTCAGAATGTAACGGCAGATGAAATACTGCTAAGCATTTCACCCAACGCGCTAATGTTTCTGCCAGCTCCCCCTGCCTTTAACACGTTTCTGGCCACTGAAACATGTTCTCAGAGAGTGATATTCAAAACCTACACAAGTGGACATGTGAAAAAACAAAAATAGGAAATTTGAAAGAAGCATCTACAATACTAGTTTTAAAACATAGAATGGCTATAGGGGTTCACCAGAATAAAATAGGAATCAAAGGGTTCCATAAGCAAAAAATGGTTGAGAACAGCTGATTTAGAAGAAATAGGG
>NC_068994.1:17969447-17991759 GCF_001194135.2 Octopus bimaculoides
ACCACCACCACCACCACCCGACCCCCTACCACTTCTACTGCTGCCACACCACTACCATCACCACTACTGCTGTTGCACCACCACCTCTGTCATTGATGTTGTCTGCACTGACCAAAGCCTTATGAATGGATTTGATTAGTGGAAAATGAAAGAAGAGGATTGTGTGTGTGTGTGTGTGTGTGTGTGCACGTGCATGTGTGTGTGTACATATGTATGTATGTATGCATGCATGTGTGTATATCTTTGTGTCTGTGTTTATACCCCTCCCACCACTTGACAACTGGTGTTGGTATGCTTACGACCCTGTAACTTAGCTGTTTGGCAAAAGAAATTGATAGAACAAGACCGGACTTTAAAAAAATAAATACGTATAGGGTCGATTCATTCGACTAAAATATTTTTCAAGGCGGTGCCCCAGCATGGCTAAAGTCCAATGACTGAAACAAGTAAAAGAAAGATATATATATATTTAAATTGACAACTTGCATTATATTATTATAAAGAAACACTGCATTTTCCTGTATATTTAATGCAAGAATTAAATTAATTCTCAATATGCACTGTTCATTGTGGCTGTTTGAATGTTGTTTTCAAAGTGACCTTTAACATTGACAGATGTTGTTACATGTGCAAAAGATAAAACCATAAGTTTTCTGTTGATTCTGTGCCAGCCAGTTCCTTGTTTTCCACTCATGTACATCTCTGAAACACCCAGTACTTATAATAAACTACTAGCTGAAGCATAAATATTTACCTGGTATAACAGGTGATAGATGATGATAACTGGCGGCTTCTACCAGTTGCTGTACTGTTAGCTACCTACCAGCACCATTGTTGTCTACTTGCTTGGTCATAGATCATGTTACTGAAACAAATTGCCAAAATTAAAATTACCCAAATTATCTGCGTATGGGCACATAAATATCTAAATTCACAACTTCTTCAATAGACCATGTAATAGATTTTGCACACAACTGTTGATTGTTCTTTTTTTTTCAATGGTTTATGGTTTTTGTTCCAAATCCATAAATTCTTTGTTATTTGCTTGTGATTTTAACTAGTTTTAATAAAATAATAAAGAATATTATAGATGCAAGTTTGGTAAGAAAGTTTGCTTCTCAACCACATGTTTTTGAGTTCAGTCCCACTGTGTGATACCTTGGGCAATTTTTTCTACTGTATAGCTTTGGGCCCACCAAAGCCTTGTGAG
Source organism: Octopus bimaculoides (assembly GCF_001194135.2). Classification (NCBI taxonomy): domain Eukaryota; kingdom Metazoa; phylum Mollusca; class Cephalopoda; order Octopoda; family Octopodidae; genus Octopus; species Octopus bimaculoides. The sequence continues at coordinate 17,970,658 of NC_068994.1, forward strand.
TGGATTTAGTAGAAACTGAAAAAAGACCACCTATACATATATGTCTGTGTATATCTATGTATGTGCTTGTGTGTGTGCTTGTATGTGTTTGTCTTTGTTCCCCACTACTACATAACAACCAGTGTTGGTTTGTTTATTTCCATAACTTAGTTGTTTGGCAAAAGAGATTGATAGAATACGTACCAGACATAAAAAAATATAAGTATTGCAGTTGATTTGTTCATCTAAACCCTTCAAGTTAGTGTCTCTGTATAGTCACTGTACAATGGCTGAAACAAACAAGCAAATAGACAATATTTTAATTCTGTTATTCTTTTATTCTTTTATTTGTTTCAATCATTTGACTGCGGCCATGCTGGAGCACCACCTTCAGTTGAACAAATCGATCCCAGGACTTAGTCTTTTAAAGCCTAGTACTTATTATTCTATTGGTCTCTTTAGCTGAACTGCTAAGTTACGGGGACGTAAATACACCAACATTAGTTGTCAAGCGATGGTAGGAGAACACACACACACACACACACACACACACACACACACACACACACACACACACACACACACACACACACACATGATGAGTTTCTTTCAGTTTCTGTAAGGCTTTGGTCAGCTTGAGCTATATTAGAAGACACTTGCCCAAGATGTCATGCAGTGGGACTGAACCTGAAACTATGTGGTTGGCAGAGTTTTACATACATGTGTAGATGCTGTATCTGGGCACATTGTCAGTGTATCTTGGCTGGAGTCATTTGGTGTTTTGGGTCTTATGACATACTCCCTCATAAAAGCAACCTAACCTAGGCTAATCAAACCTAGGTCTGTGTCTGTGTGGCATTCTGCTGACTGAACTGGTTACTTGTTTTTAGCTAGAGCCATCTAGATGCCTTCTCTTAGTCTCTGCATTGTTCTTGATGGCTCTTCTATATTCTGCAGAGTATAGTGTCTAATCTGGACTATTGATATGGGATGAGGGAAAGAAACAGGATGTGTAGTTTGTATCTTAGTAGCTTGAAGCCCAAGAATATCTGCCTCTACTAACCTTGGCTCCTCTCTTTATCTCCACTAACCTTGCTCTGTCTCTAAGTAACTGTCTCTCTCTCTCTCCCTCTCTCTCTCTCTCTCTCTCACTCCCTCTCTCTCTCTCTCTCTCTCTCTCTCTCATTCCATGCAATATTTGATATTTCTCTCTGGCTGCACATCTGCTACTTTCTGGATTTCTTCCCATGTCTGTTTTTCAGTTTTTTTCTTTGCACACTCTCTCTCTCTCTCTCTATCCTGTCCCGAGTATTTCTTCCTCTCTTAGTTGGTCCTCCCCTTTTCTATACTGCATAATAAGTGAAGTTTTGTGATTAAAAAAATTTTTTTTATTGGTTTCTCATTTCTCCTTTATTCACAGGAGGAATTTTATGTGCTACCTCAAAGAATTTTTACAGATACGTCAAACATTCTCCCCAATACCCCTGTGCTTTCATTGCACCCCATGCACCTCCACACATCCAGACACTCATACCCCACCCCTTGTTTTGGTAGGTACTACATATAGACACACAAATAACTGAACTCAGATATTTACATATTCACATGTATATGCAAGTTTAGTAATGTCAGCTATAGTTATGTCAAATATGTTTAATTAAATACATTGAAAATGATTAGAAAATAAAGTAAAAATAGATGCTATTTGTTAATGGTCATTTAAAATGCCAGAATAATAGTGAATTGACATTCATTTAAAGTCAAAGGTAAAATATTTCCTCCAGTCTGCTTTTCTCCCCCACCACTTCAAACAATTATAAGGAATATGGAGACTGGTACATCATCAAATTTTTCTTTAATTTTACCATTGGTCATACAACATAATTATTTGGTTATAATGACCAATATGTATTTCTGCTACATAGAGAATGTGTGGTTGCACATGCAACCCAGCATAATTTTCTGTGCACCTTCTTTCAAGGTCCTGAGATCTACAACAATACCTGCCTGGATAATTTTTTTCCCTATAAACCCACATTATATATATTCTTTTACTTGTTTCAATCATTTGACTGTGGCCATCCTGGAGCACCACTTTGAAGGGTTTTAGTCAAATGAATGTGACGATCACACGCTACACACCTTCCTTCCAAGCACTGCTTTAAACAGTGGAAGTGAGCTAGAATGTTAAAACATAGTGCACATACACAGCAGAGTTCCAGGTCAATCTGTGCCAAGCAGCTTCACTCTGTGTGCTTCAGCTACATTACTATGGCAACAGCCTGGATACTTATTGATCAGACCATGTATATATATAAAATATATTTTCATGGTTGTCCAGTATGCATACATCTGACCAAATCCTCATTGCCCATCACTCAATCACATACTATACAGCACCCACTTCTCCTTGGGCCCTTATACCACTTGAATTAGTTGACTGGTCAAAGCTATGTTTGTTTTTTACTCCTTATTCTTGGCAGCATATGTGCTTCATCCTTGACTCACCAGAAACAGCTTGATGGATAACCAAACCCAACCCCTTTATCATATCCCTCCTCATCCCACTCACAACAAAATCTCAGTGTCCCAAGTCCTGTAAATAGTTTACCTAAGGTTGTACTGTAGCTGTTCAAGGGGGGGGAAAAAAAAGATCTACAATGCCTGGAGAATCTCACCTACTCTAATTGGTGTTCACCCAGCAGTGCAACTCTTGTAAGACATTAGCCAGTGTACAAAAGAAGCCTTCAGGTGTCACATGCCTTCAAAGTCTCTTGCATTCCAAACTGTGGCTGATCATTTTGGTCCATTGTCAAAAGAATTTTCACACACTTTGCAGAGTCCTCTTTTCCTCTTCTCCTGAACAATGATGACTCTGTAAGTAGTACCCCCATGGAGAAAGCCCCAACCTTTGATAGCTGCTTTGCATCCAACTCCATACTACACATCTTTGGCCAATTCTCTCCAAATTTACCCTGTTTCAACTCCACCATGCTCCTCACCCTACATACACACATGCCAAGTGCAGAAATACCTTGTGGTTTTAAACAAGGCCACTAATCCCTAACACTGCACCTTTTACTATTTTGTATTCCAGAACTTGCACCTATATTCACCAAAGTCTTTAATGTCTCACTCTCTGCAGAAGTATACTTTGACATTAGGAAGCTTCAGTGTGTCCTATTCTAAAGAAAGGCTCCCTCCTATTGCTCTCTTCTCTAACACCTCTATGATGTGCCTATAGTAGAAAGGATTATCATTCTTATTAAGGCATGAGCTGGTAGAATCGTTAGTCTGCTGGACGAAATGCTTAGTGATATTTTGCCCATTGCTACATTCTGGGTTCATATTCTGCTGAGATTGACATTGTCTTTCATCCTTTCAGGGTCGATAAATTAAGTACCAGGGAAACATTGGGGTCAGTGTAATCAACTAGTCCCCTCCCCACAAATTTCAGGCCTTGTTCCCTTAGTAGAAAGGATTATTATTATTATGATGATTATGTCTGTATGTATGTCTGTATGTATGTATGTACGTATGTATGTATATGATATAAATAATGGAATTTAAACTTTTAGAAGAGATATTGACAGAGTAGAGTTACTGCTATGGTGGTATTAAACTGTGCTTCATTCTGCATCATCTAATTGTGTGTTGGCAGTGGTTAGACATCAGAACCGGTCTGTGGAATTGGTGGAGTTGAATCTATCATACTTATCAACACCTAATATAATTGCTTTTGATGTTTAAATGCTTAGCAGTTCTATTCAAAACACATGTACACACACACACACACACACACACACATATGTGTGTATAATGTATGTGTGTGTATCTGGTGCAGATGGAAGATTAATAATCAGTCATGTTTATAAAAACATTTACTACTACTACTACTACTACTACTACTACTACTACTACTACTACTACTACTACTACTACTACCACCACTACTACCATCCCCATACAAAAATGTATTCTGCCATCCCCATACAAAAATGTATTCTGCCATTTTTTAAGATGATAAAGAGTGATTTGAAGATTTGGATGCTATTTCTAGCAGGTTTGATTGACCATATAGAGTCTTTGTTGGCTTCTTTTTCAGTCATCTTCAAAAGACATAGTCTTTTTATAGATGCACCTATTTATACTTATATAATACACAAGGGAGCAAATGGATGAATTACTTCAATAAATAATGTGCATTTGGTCAGCCTAAGGCTATAATAGAAGACACTTGCCCATGTGGTTGAGAAGCAAGCTTCTTACTACACAGACACAACTGCATCTATAGAAAAACGTACATGGAAGGAATTCCAAAGGCCCTGCATTCTTGAGAGGAAGGAATGGGTGTTGTTGTTAAGCCAAGGGCCAGAATTGGACACAATATAGGTGATAACTGGAGGAGACATCTATGAGTCAAATGTACATTATTATATAGAATTATTTCATCCATTTGCTCCACTGTGTTGTATAAATATAATTGTGTGCATCTATAAAAAGACAATGTCTTCTGAAGATGACTGGAAAACAATTCAACAAAGGAGACTTCATATGATTAATCAAACCTGCTAGAAATAACATCCAAATCTTCAAATCATTCTCTACCATCTTAAAAGTGGAAGGACACATTGGATAATGTAGTCCTAGATACACTGTATTTGAAAAGATTATGATAATGGTTACAACATCTTTGATCAAAAGTCTGCTTGACCATGAATGACCTGGGGTAGAAACAGCATTAACAACAACTAGAGAACTCACTTGATGAAATATATAGTTCTTTTTCAAAGAAAACTAAGAATGATGGGTATTGCCCACAAGCATCCTATGCAATGTTCCCTTAACTTTTTGCTGTAGGTGTGTTCAGAAACTTGCATTGTATGCACATTTTGTCTTCCTTTAGATTGTACACATCCATGCATGTAGCCATCACTCAAATGTCTTCAATTAAGAAAATTTGATTTTATCTTGCGTGTGCACATTTTTTTTCCTTTCCTAGTTGTAAAATGTTTGCACATGCACAGGAACACAGCTTAGAGGCAACAGTGATCCTATGTAAATTAAAGAAGCATTTAAATATAAAATTCTGCTGGTTTTAGCTGAATATAGTTCTGAGTAAATACTTTTGAAACAAATATCTCCCCAAGTAATGGATATACAGATAGATTTGTTTGAGAAATCAAGGGTTATGTCATCATAGACTGCTGAGAGATAAACAGTTTTAATTTCATTTCTCTTCTGTATTCTTTGAGCAGATTTGTCAAATATTATACATGTTATTGATAGCATGTGAAAAGAAAATCTCTAATTAGAGGCTCATCTATTAAAGATTTTGATGAGAATTTATAGAAGCATGTTTTCAAGCAAAGATGATAAGTAAGAAATACGCTTAGTTAATGAGTGAGTGGTAGGAGACTAGGTTACACCCAGGTATGTATAAATTATATCATACCCTGTGGGTGGACTTCCTTTTGATGTTAAGGCATTGACTATAGTTCTTTTTTATAGTTATAGTTTTTCTACAAAACAGCTTTTTCCCTCCAGCTATTTCCATTAATAAATCTTTCAGTTATTCATCTCTAAGATATAGTGATCTTTGAAAGATTATTTATCTCGTTAGCTTTCATTGCATCTCTCTCTCTCTCTCTCTCTCTCTCTCTCTCACACACACACACACTCACAAGAATGTATATATTATAACAGATAAAATCAGATGTATGCGTGTGGGATATAGATGTGTGTAGATTAAAAATGAGGGGAAGAAGGAAAGAAAATGAGTTTGAGGAGCATGTGGAGTGAGTGAGAAATGTAGCTAGAATGAGAGAGAGGGGGCTGAGAGAGAGAGAAAGTGTGTGAAAGAGAGAAGAAACCAAATAGCCTACTGAGATATATATTGAGCGTCTGGCACACTGTATCACATGACCAAATGTAAAGATCAGTTGATGTATCACATGACCAACAAAGTAGTGAAGAAGCAGTTGTTTTGTTTTTTTTTGTTTATGTTTTTTTATGGCATGTCATAGTTGTGATTTATTTATTTACATGTCAGTTACATATTAAACAAATTTAAGGAAAAATATTGAGAAAGAAAAATATTACATCAATACATTGCTAAAAAAAAAAGACAAACAAACATGTAGCGATCCTCATGTAATGTCAAAGAGCCTTCTAAAACTCTAGGTTTCTGGAGAAACATTGAAGAACTTGAAATATTACACTGGAGCGATTTCTTGTTGCGTTGCCTAGCACACAGGAAGAGTTGAACTCAACACTGAGTTAACAAAATACTTGATAATTTTACAGTGGTAGCAAGGCTTCTCCTTAACCTGTGGTGTCTGTTTGTGGATAAGAGGACTGGAACTCACTCCATCTCTTCTACTAGCTTGAGATATCTTTTATCTTTTGCTTGTTTCAGTCATTTGACTGCAGCCATGCTGGGGCAGCACTTTGAAGGGTTTTAGTCAAACAAATTGACACTAGGACTTATTTATTGAATCCTAATACTTATTCTATTGGTCTCTTTTTGCCAAACCACTAAGTTATGGGGACATAAACACACTAATACCAGTTGTCAAGCAGTGGTGGGGGACAAACACACACACACACACACAGATATATACATATCTGTGTATATATATGATGGGCTTCTTTCAGTTTCTGTCTACCAAATCCATTCACAAGGCTTTGGTCAGCCTAAGGCTATAATAGAAGACACTTGCCCATGTAGTCGAGAAGCAAGCTTCTTACTACACAGACACAACTGCATCTATAGATATTCTTTCTTAAAGTATTAAGGAAGGCAGGGACATTAGCATGCTGGAGTAAATGCTTAGCAGCATTTCTTCCAGCCTTATGTTCTTAGTTCAAATTCTGTCAAGGTTGACTTTACCTTTCATCCTTTCAGGGCTGATAAAATAAGTACCAGTCATGCTCTAGGATCAACTAGCCCCCTCCACCAAACTTTTAGGGTTTGTGGCTATAGTAGAAAGAATTATTAAGATTCACAGATTTTACATACAAGTATACATTGATAGAAAACTCAAGACCAAGTAAATTAATGGTTTGTATTGATTCAATACTCTTGGCTCCCTGCAGCATACAAACATATTCAAATTTTCGAACTTTAATCATAAGTTGATATAGTGAAAAGTATGATCAGCTAGATCTATCCAACCGATCATGCAAATATAGAGAAGAAAGAAAAAAAACAGCAAAATAGGCATTACAGTAATTGTGAGATAGTCCCAATAATGATGACGGTGATTTCAAATTTTGGCATAAGGCCAGCAATTTCAGGAGAGGGGATAAGTCAATTACACCAACCCCAGCACTCAACTGGTACTTATTTTATTGACCCCAAAAGGATGAAAAACAAAGTTGACCTTGGCAGAATTTGAACTCAGAATGTAAAGGCAGACAAAATGCTACTAAGCATTTTGCTCAGCATGCTAACAATTCTGCCAGCTCACTGCCTGAAATAATAATAACAATAATGATAATAATATTCCTTTCTACTAAAGGCACAAGGCCTGAAATTTTGGGAGAGGGGGAAAGTTGATCATACCGACCCTCGTACTTGACTGGTACTTAATTTATCAACCCTGAAAGAATGAAAGGCAAAGTTCACCTTAGCAGAATTTTGAATATAATAACTATAATAATAATGGTTTCAAATTTTGGCTCAAAGCCAACAATTTTGAGGGGAAGGGCAAGTTGATTAAATTGTGATCCCAGTACTTGACTGAAACTTATTTTACTGATCCTGAAAGGATGAAAGGCAAAGTTGACTTTGATGGTATTAAAACGCAGAAATGTAAAACTGGAAGAAATATTACTAAGCATTTGGTCCAACTTGCTAATAATTCTGCTGATTCACTACCTTACTAATAATAAATATGATAACAATAATAATTTAGATACTATATGAAATAAAGATTCATCAGGAATTCTTCCTTTTCTTTTAAGATGAGAAGTATTGTTGATTGAACTTAATCCAGGAAAAACTGGTATTTATTTCTTTAAACAGGTAATGCTGCTCTCGGCAGGAGTAGAACTTCAAATCTGTGTGGCATGGGGCTAGGTATTCTAACACATCTAGTTGGCAGTTTACCAATTATTTCACTACCACCACCACCATCATTTCCATTACCAAACAGTAAATGAAATAATGAATAATGTCAGACAGTTACACATTTCTGTACACCGTAATCTTTTGATTTATTGCAACATGAATTAAACCAAACAGTATAGTATTTAGATCAATCTACAAAAATGCTTCTCTCTATATTTATGTACACACGCTAATAATATACTGAGAATTAGTCTCAATAAAATTTAATCTCAATTTCTTGTTATAACCTTGTTATGCCAAAAAAGAGAAGGAAGAGGAAAATGAGAGAAAGAGAAGAAAAGCAATGCAAATTCTAGCATGTAATAACTATCAGACTTATGTTAAACTAATAAATTATATCTCCACTAAAAAAGGGAAAACTATATACCATTGAATATGTGAAGATAACCTTTATGATGCTAAGCAGATAATTCTTGGGCACATGTAAAGAAGAAATGTTAAAAAGAAATGGCAAAATAAATGATTGATGATATGTTATTCTTTAAGATAATGCATGTTCTTAAATGTAATTTATGAAAACTATCATAGCTGTGCACTGTCTTTGTTTTTGTGTATTTTGACCATCAACTTCTTCCAGTTTATATAGGTAAAGAATGGGTATTTGACCTTCTGAGGAAAGTTACCTGGTGTCCTATATAGAGAAATGTTTGCCTATCATCTGTTTAGAGTTCTAGTGTTAAGCACCAGTTCATTAAACTTCTATAGTTCTTGGGAGGAATTAAATTATTGTACATTCTCAATTTTTTTGTGACACTAAATTTTATGTAATTGGTTTCAAATTTTGGCGCAAGACCAGCAATTTGATTGCATTGAATCCCAACGTACAGCTGTTACCTATTTTATTTGTTACCTATTTTATTGACTCCCAAAAGGATGAAAGGCAAAGTTGACTTTGGTGGAATTTGAACTCAGAACATGAAGACTGACAAAATGCCGCTAAGCATTTTACCAGGCATGCTAGTGATTCTGCCAGATCACCACCCTAATAATATTCTTTTCTACTCTAGGCACAAGGCCCAAAATTTTTGGAGAGGGGGCCAATCGATTAGATCGACCCCAGTATGCAACTGGTACTTAATATATTGACCCCGAAAGGATGAAAGGCAAAGTTGACCTCAGTGGAATTTGAACTCTGAACTTTTCGCCCAGCATGCTAATGTTTCTGTCAGCTCACCACCGTTACCACCCTAGTAATATTAATCAGACATGCATAATTTTGATATTGTGTTGCTGTGGTGATTGATGTCAGGAAGAAGCTGTGTTGAAAAATTTGTATGGTTTGAAAACTAAATGCAATTTTTTTTTGTTTTTGAAATAATTTATATGCTTTCATTATACAGAGCAGCAAAAAATATGTGCCATTTTTTTCTACATTTCATAGGCATAAATAGCCAGATTTTTTCATAACTATCTAAGCCATGTTATCATGGAATAAGCAATGTAAGAGCAGTTAAAAAGAAAACTAGAAAAAATATCGGCAGTTCAACTTTAAGACAATCATAATCTCATTTGTTTCTCCACTACTTTTGATAATTTCTGTCTTTATCAACTGTTTTCACTTTTGTTTTCATTTCAGGTGAACTTCTTCCAGAAATTTGCACTTCCTGCAATTATAAGTAGGGTAAGTCAAACACATAAATTATATCCTAACATAATGTGTAAATGTAGCTGTATATATGGCATCCTCCAAGAACTGTTCTGGAACTTTTAACAATGTTTAATTTCCTGTTTAGTTTTTTTTTCTTTTTTTACTCCAGTCCTATTAACACCATTCAACATTTTCAAGTTTGTTTACATATTTTCTGGGCCTTGTTTATATAACATCATTTGCTAATAATATATAATTCAAAATGAGAATGCAGTGTATTTTGTATGTTTATGTTTATATGATCCAAGATGCTTTATGTGGATTCAACATTGTTCAGTTGAAATGGTGGGTTTATATTTTTATTAAGGAGTTTAAATACAAAGAGACTATTTGAAGTTCACGTAAGTCAAATTTCTCTTTTAATTTGACCCATGTTCTATACTCATTATCTGAAATGTTATGTATTATTTTAACATTGTCTTCTTTGGTTTTTAACCCTAGGTCAGCCTTGGTTTAACCAACCCATGAACAAATGTGTTTCACCTTTTTAGTATATCTATAACTGCACTGTTCAAGGTTTTCTTACCTTTTAAAGGTTTTTAAAAAGTATATATAAGTAACAGAGGCAGTATTAATACTGAAAGGTAATATTTATCTCTGCTTAAATATGGATGTTCTGTTACAACAAACTATACTGTAGTAGATACTATGAGAGAAACTCTCATATTGGCTTTTGGTGCAAAATACATGCTTTTTAAAGGTGTTTGAGTGTGGTTTGGAGAAGATTTTGGTGCCATTTCTAGCAAATCAAGCAACTACATAGAAGCTCTTTTGTTAGCTTTGATAATTAATATATTTGTTTGTAGAAGTAAATTTTATGCATTTTTATAGCTGATTGGTCAATCTATCTTATTTGCAATTAAAATGAGATAGTTTGGTGAAGCATTGTGTAGTATAACTTCAAAAGAATTTTGCTGTGTAAGGCTGGAACAATGCAAGAAAGTACAAAGTAAATTACAAAAGGCAAAGGAAAGGTAAAACTGCAACTTTGTTCTATTTTCCTTTTCCTTTTGTAGTTTACTTTGTACTTTCTTGCATTGTTCCAGCCTTACACAATAAATCTCTTTAAACTTATTTGTAATGTTTGTTACTCTTTTCATGTAACACTAGATGACTCTGACTATTAGAGTGGTGCTATAAAGACAATCATCCAATCATCTATTCTATTCATCAAGTATTCAAGAGACCAAAAATACATTATTCCAGTTTTTGTAAATGTATATACCCAGCTTAACCCTGACTGAGCAGACAAATGATCAAAGGCACTCAAGCTGTGACCACCCCATCTTTTTAGAAATATTTAGCTCTACATTATTAAATGGGACCTTCCTTTTCTTTTTATTTTAAGACAGTAGGATAAAGCGGAGAAAATTTAGTTGCTACTTTTAGCAGGTCAAGCTGTATAGGTTCCCTTGTTGGCTTGAATTTCTGTAGTGTTCAGTGAATGTGAAAGAGATCTACCCTTGGATAGGATGCTGGGCTGTTACTGCAGGAATTAAACTTGATACTGTGCTTCAATGAATTACAGTGATGTCATTGCTCCTTGCAGTTGACTATAACATATAATAAATAATAAATGTGCCCTTTTAAAGCCTAGCCAGGCTCATGGGCCCGGTTTCCTGGTTTCAATGGCGTATGTACTCCCTAGCTGGATGGGACGCCAGTCCATCACAGCGTTACTCATTTTTGCCGACTGAGTGGACTGGAGCAATGTGAAATTAAGTGTTTTGCTCAAGAACACAACGCGTCACCCGGGCCAGGAATTGAAACCACAATCTTACGATCATGGTGCTGACACCCTAACCAATAAGCCATGCACCTCCACGACTATAACATATATGATACTTATTATGTAGAGCTTGGTGGATTTAACCAATGTTTTAGTTATGGACAAAATGCAGTGTTGGTGACAAACCATTAACCTCTAAACTGGCCATTTGGTTACTTATCAACACAGCTGTCTGTGCCACCAGTGTACAATAAAAAAAAGATTTATATTATTTAATTTATTTCTGGTTCTAACCCTTTTGTTACTGTATTTCTGTTGAGTCACACTGCATTCGTATGCCTTTACTTGTGGCACTGGTGTATAAGAGAGGCTGTTTTATTTTTTTAACAGGCCTTTAGAGTTGCAGAAATGGTAGAGTGCCAAGCTAAATTCCTTGTGGTATATAATTATGTACCTTTATATTTCATGTTTTAATCTTGCTGCATTTAACTTTATCATTCAGATTTCTAGGATCAATAAAATAAGTATTAGTCAAATCATCATCATCATTTAATGTCCATTGTCCATGCTGGCATAGGTTAGATGGTTTGACCAGGGCTGGCAAACTGAGGGACTGCACCAGACTCCAATCTGATTTGGCGTGGTTTCTATGGCTGGATGCTCTTCCTAACACCAATCACTGTGAGAGTGCAATGGGTTCTTTTACATGCCACCAGCATGGGTGCCAGTTGCATAACACCAGTACCTGCCATGACTACAATTTCACTTGTCTTGATGGGTCTTCTGTTCAAACATGGCACATTGCTGAAGGTCTTGGTCATTTGTCATTGCCTTCGTGAGGCCCAATGTTTGAAAGTGCTTTTTATATGCCACCGGCATGGATGCTAGTTATACAACACCAGTATCAGCCACATTGCCTCTGTGAGGCCCAAGACCTGAAAGGTGCTTTTTACTTGCAAGTTATGTAACACTGAAATAATTAAATTGATTAACCCGTTAGCATTTAAACTGGCAATATCTAGCCCAAATATTCTGTCTTATGTTCAAACTGGCCAGATCCAGCATCTCACACCTACCCCACAATGTCATTCTAAAAATAAAAAAAAAATCATGTCTTTGAAATCTGTGTTACAAGATAATACATAAGTAATTTTTTAAAATGTGAATAAATAAGTATTATAATTGACTGAGTAATCTGAATTCTAAAGGGTTAAATTATATTGACACCTCACAAAGTTTGTGACCTCTTTCCAAAATAAAAATAAAATTGTCTGTATCTAGAAATGAAATTTTATTACTATTCAGTCTGTAGTGAGAAGGCTGTTCTAGTGATTAGAACTTGGATCAGTTTTAGTAACTAAAAATCTGTAAGGGCTTCTATATTAGTTCAAGAGCTAAAGTTTAACCTTTTTCTGATATTTATTTTTATTTAGAAATTATTGAGGATCCAGAGGTTATTCTGTATCCGGAAGAAGCACTCTGTATTGTGTGCTTGAAAGTTCATGCCTTAATTTTGAGGCTTCAAGGACATAAAATTTTGTAAAAGTAATTTTTGAACAATATTAAAGACACAGAGTTTTTAATGAAAGACAATTAATTTTGACATACACAGTATGGTAGATTCTTTGAGATGAGCTTTTTTTGGTGGTGGTGGTGGGGGTTGAAGATTATGTTGTCTTTTATGTTCAGCATAAGCAATAATTGTGTTTTTATGTTGTTAGACATTCTTTGATCAGCTTTGGATAATGCAAATAAAGTTTGCTTTGATATAGAAAATGGATAAGAGATGAAGAATTTCAGATTTGATCAAGGTATGTTGTTTGAATTTAACATTCACCAAATCAATGGCCACTGAAAAAGAACATATACTAATTGAAAGACTTGATGTTTACTGTAGATTTTTGTTGTCTTATGACTTCAGTGTTTACTATTTAATTGCTATATTTGTTTTTGTCATTTAAAATGTCTAGAGAGGTTAGTTTTAAGATTTTATATAAACTAGAAGTCTTTGACAGATTCATTTATGGAGTTGTGATCCAGCATAAACTTTTCTAATTCCCTGTTAGCTTGAAATCTGTTATTGAATTTATAGATGCTCTGAAAGTATTGTTTCAAGAATAAGAATAAGAATAGGATGGAGGAAGTTCAGAGAGCTACTACCTCTGTTGGCAACAAAAGGACTCTCTCTCAGTGTGAAAGGTAGACTATATGATGCTTGTGTACAAACGGCTAAACTCCATGGTAGTGAGATATGGGCTCTGAATGTGGAGGACATGCATAGACTGGAGAGGAATGAAGGTAGTATGCTCCATTGGATTTGCAACATCAGTGTGCATAACCGATAAAGCGCAGCTGTGTTGAACGAAAAGTTAAGCATAAGAGGAATTAGATGTGGCATGCAGGAGAGGAGAATGCACTGGTTTGGACATATGATGTGTATGAGTAAAGACAGCTGTATGCAGAAGTGCTTGTCACCGAAAGTGAATGGTACCTGTGAAAGAGAGAGAGTGACCCAGGAAGACATAGGATGAAGTGGTGAGGACCGATCTTAGGATGTTAGGGTTCACAGAGGAAATGACAATGGACTAAGATGTTTGGCAATGTAAGGTTTTAGAGAAGACACAACCACGTCAGTGAAACAGTGCTAGAAGTGTTGTGTCCCACCCACAAGTAACAAACTTTCCTCACACCCTACCCCAAAAAACTGAACTACATCTCCTCTTCTAAACTGCATCTTTCTCTTCCTCACATTTTTTTTTCATACACTATGATTGTCTTCAACCTCTCTTTCTTGTTCTCACTGCCCTTTTCACTGTATCACTCCTTTCCCCTACTCCATCTTTATACTCAGGTTTCGCCAGTCACTGCAATCCCCATTCCCTACTCGTGCCTTCTTGGCAATACTTGGCTGCGTATATTATGACCTCCGTACCTTGAGGGCATGCCCTGGCAATTGCCACCATTTATCCCTCTCTTCCTTACTTTACCATCACATCTGTGCTCTGATCCTTGTTACTTGTGTGTATACCCTGGCACTTCATCACCATCTCTCTCCTGGTCTCTTGCTGTTTCCCACTCTCTCTCTCTCTCTCTCTGTTTCTCTTACTCTTCCCTCTGGCTGGGTAGCCATGTATCTTCTCTGCAGCAGTACACCTGTTTTTGCCCTCATTCTCGATTGATCACTCGCTCTTCCTTCTTTTGTTTTTCCCCTCTGGCTAGGTAACCAAGTATCTCCTTTACTTCAGCACACCTGTTTCTGTCCTCTTTCTTGTACCTCTCTCTTCCTTTCACTCTCTTTTCCCTCTCTCTACCTCCTCTCTCCATCCTCTCTCTCTACCTCCTCTCTCTCTCTCTCTCTCTGGGTAACCATGTATCTCTTCTATAGCAATACACCTGTTTATGCCTCTCTATTTTTCTGTCACACTCTAACCTTTCATCATCTGACACAAGATCTTCTCCTCCAATTCCTCCACGCCTCTCAAAATACCTTGTCTTGCAAGTTACTTGGTGACCCTGTTGGTACTGGTTCCATGTAAAAAGCATCCAGGCCACACTATAAAGTGGTTGGCATTTGGAAGAGTATCCAGCCACAAAAACCCTGCCAAAACAGACACAGTAGCCTTGGGTAGTCTTCTACCTGGCTGGCTCCTGTCTACCATCCTACTTTTGCATGCATGGAAGACGGATGTTAAACAATGATGATGATGTTACATGTGTGCACATGCACACACACAAGCACATACATACACATCATCACCATCATTTAATGTCCGTTCTCCATGCTGGCATGGGTTGGATGGTTTGACCAGAGCAAGGCCAGCGGCCACACCAGGCTCCATTGTCTTGTTCTGGAATGGTTTCTATGGTTGGATGCTTTTCCTAAGACCAACCACTCCATAAAGTGTACTAGGTGCTTTTTATGTGACACCAGCACCTGTGCTTTTAATGTAGCACCAGCACCAGTGCTTTTTATGTAGCACCAGTGCTTTTTATGTGGCACCAGCACCAGTATCAATTCTACTGTGATAGATGGGTCTTCTTGAGTACAGCAAGGTGTCAGATATCTTGGTCTTTTGTCATCTCCTTTGTATGTCTGTGTTTTGAGATCGCCTTCATGACTTTGTCATATATATGGGCATCCAGCTGTAGAAACTCTGCCAAATTAGATTGGCTGCGTTAAACGATGATGATGATGATGATGATACACAAATAGTAGACAACTTTTATTGTCCGAATCTATACTCAAAAACATTCTGGCTGTGACTACCCTAACAGCACATTCATACAAACACAAACACCTACCTCTGTGAAGACACAAAGATATACATGCACTCATCCACATACAAATACACATTCACTCATGCATTACACACCTACACACTCATAATCTTTCTTTTTTTTACCTCTTGCTTTTCTTTTATCTTGCCTTTTTCAGTTTGTCTATCTGTATGTCTGTCTGTTTGTCAGGGTTTTATTTAGACAGACAAACTGAGTCAAATGACTATGTTCTATGAAAAAAAGGTGTCTTTCAGGGAAAGAACATATAAACCCAGAATCCAGTGGCTGAGAATGTGACACCATCCTTCCACACATTTTACAACACCGACAACGATCACCCCCTCCCTCCCCCACACCAACCAGTCATTAAAACTCTATCATCTCCTGAGGATGCAATCAGATTTCTGTGGCCTATTTATACCCAGAAAAGACAGCAATGGAAACTTTGCAATTAGAGAATAACATATTTTCTTGAAAACTGATCCAAGAATTAATTGTTATATTATTACCATTGTAAATAACAGTGTGGCATCTTAGACCTCTTATACATGAGTAGATGGCAACCATGCAGAAATGAATGAAAACTGGAGGAGAAATTACATTACACCTGACAGCAACCATTCTCATTCTCTTTGGCTGTCAGTTCCACCCTAGCTCCATTGAAGTAATGATGGTTCACTAGTTGCATGTTTATAATTTCAGCTTTTCACTTTCTCATTATCTTCTCTCTCTCTCTCTCTCTTTCTCTCTCTCCATATATATATATATATATATATATATATATATATATATATATATATATATATATATATATATATATATATAAAACGCTAAATCATATCTCCATCTGTTTTTTGTTTTGTTGTTTAGTTTCGCTTTTTCAATCAGCTTTTATGAACATAGAGGGAGGAAGCAGTAGCTCTGGTGAGAAAGTTGGAAGATAGAAAAAGAAGGTTTTTAAATAAGAGGTAGATTAGATAGATAAATAGTGAGGTGAGAGATAAACAGAGTGAGTGGGGAAAGTCAGTAGCAAATGGGACAGGTAGTCATGTGAGCAGATAATGAAATATAAGGAGAGATGAGTGAAAGTCTGAGAGAAGATATAGTTTAGGAAAAGAGTTGTGGAAAGTAGAAAGCTAGTGCTGTGCAATAGAATGAAGGAATTAGAGAAGTAATATGATAAAGTGTGTGTATACGGGGAAGAGGCAAAATGCTGGGAAATGGAAGGAAGATGTGAAGGCAGATTTTCAGTGTGACAAAAAAAGTGGGAAGTGTCTGTCTGAACGTCTTTTCATCTGTCTGTTCTGCCTGTATGTCTGTTTATGTCCAAAGAGAGTTAAAGAGAGAGAGGAAAATAAGAAATAAAGTGAGTCAGAATAATAAAGAAGAGTGGAAATAAAAAAAAATAAAATGAATGTAAAAATGAAACAGAAAGAGAAAATGAGATAAGACTTAAAGCAAGAACATTTAGAATTACTAAAAAGGGAGACATATAATTCTTGTGATGAGTACTCTGCTAGTATATAGATATACGTGTGTGTATACTCTTGCCTCGACATCACATGATGGCTGTAAATAAGCATCACTGTCCTACAAGTGATCTTGTTCATTTTTAGTCTTCCACGAGAAACCTGTCTGACTATGGGAAAATATTACCTTGCTTGGACACAGGTGAGGGTTGGTGACAGGAAGGGTATCTGGCCATTGAAAATCTGTCTCAATAGTTTCTGTCTGACCCATGCAAGCATGGAAAAGTGGATGCCAAAATGACAATGATGATGATATAGTTAATTTATTCATCCATTCATTCATTTAACAGCCATTTTCCATGCTAGTATGGGTTGGACAGGGTCTTAGTTGAGGTAGCATTTTATGGTTGGATGCTCTCCCTTTGATTCAAATTTACTAGTCTGAATCATAATGTTAATACAAATATTTAATCTCCCCAATATGTATTCTTTTATACTTTAGGCACAAGGCCTGACATTTTGGGAGAGGGGGCCAGTCGATTAGATCGATCCCAGTACAAAACTGATACTTAATTTATCGACCTCAAAAGGATGAAAGGCAAAGTCGGCCTCAGCGGAATTTGAACTCAGAACGTAAAGACAGATGAAATACTGCTAAGCATTTTGCCTGGCGTGCTAATGTTTCTGCCTACTCGCTGCTTTATCCCCAATATGTATTAAGTGTTGTATGTATGTAGGTAGGCAGGTAAATGGGCAGGTAGATTGGTTGGTTGATTGGTTGGTTCAGGCAGGTATGTGTGTATAAATGAGGGCAAGTAATTAATTATCCACAGTGCACACCACAATGCGCTTATAACTGTTTTGCTGTTTGTGGGAAAATTATTTATGCAAGCATTATGTGACATGGTTTTCTTTCAGTCACTACAGTGCAGGTTTGAATTTAAGTTGTCATTATTACACTCACCATGATCAATTAATTTTCTGTTTATTCAAAAGAAGAGTAGTAATCCATTTTCTATGTTACTGTTCTGTAGATCAAATGGTTATTTGCATTACAACTCCAGTAGCTTTGTTTTCTCTTCATTTCGTGAGCCAAATCCATGGCCCCTGTGCACACCATGGAAGATATCCAGCTGTCATCCGACATGCCCATTGAAATCCTCAGCCACAAAGAGGAGATCAGTGTCATCCGTCATTGAGGTAGTCTGCAGAAGAATATCATAAAAGTGGTCCTTCTCTTAATTTGGTGGGCCCACTTGAGCGGTATAGGCAGAGATAATTGTCACTATACTGTTCTATAAGGCTAGCCTAAACTTAAGCACTCTATTGCTGACTCTGATTACCTCTATGACCTTATCCACCCATTTCTCTGCAAGAAGTATGCCCACACCACCTACCCCATCACTGTTACCTTCCTAGAAGATGTTATACCTATGTGTCTTGCCTGTGAGGAACCTGGCTGAAGCTCCTCTCCACCTTGCCTCTTGGATGCAACATGTATCAACATGCCCCCATTCAAGTATTGCAATGATCTTGCTAGACCTACCTTTCAATGTGCCTACATTGATAGTGCCAACTCTGAAAACTGGGAAAGGGACATGGAAGGGAACATGGGAAGGAGTGATGTTATTCAGCACTTGAAAAAAAGGTCTCCGTGGTTGTTTGATAACAGATATATCACATCAATTGCTCTCTTGCTTTAACATACCATCATTCAAACATGTTAAAACCGTTGGAAAAAATATCAATTAAATAACGAAATCAAAGAGAGGTTATCTTCATTACTTAGGAAAATAACCAGAGATGATGATAGAAAGAGAATCCAACAAGATCTGGAAAAGTCATACATGAAAGAATTTGAAATGGTGAAGACACATCAGATTAAGAAGTTTATGAAACTCAAAGGTCAGAGAATGAAGACTGAAGTCTGTCACCCACCCGTGAAAGCAGTAATTAATGTAAGTAGCCAACATCTAGAAAGCTCTGGAGAAGCAGTACTAAACAAGGGTCTCAACTTTGCGACAACCATTAAGCACATTCCATACTTGGACATAATAAGAGATAGCCATAAAGATACCAAAAACCTCAAGGAGATGAACTAAGGTGGAAAATGAGACAGGTTCAAGAAAAAGCGAAACTTCCCAAACCAAACATTACTAAGGAAGAAAAATTCGCTATTAAAAGACTACAGAGTGACAATTCCATCATTATACTTCCAGCAGACAAGGGAAATGCTACAGTGGTGATGAACAGGTTTGACTACTCTGAAAAATTGGCAAGTCTCATAAGTGATGGTAACTACAGCAGAGAAAAGAAAGACCCAACTCTGAAAACAGAACAGAAGTTGTCACAGATCTTGATCAAGAACAAGGATCACTTTACACCAATGAAATACAGACAACTGACTCAACACTACAGTAAACTACCACACATGTACAGTCTCCCTAAGATTCACAAGGATGGTATTCCATTAAGACCTATAGTGAGCTGTAGAGGTTCAGCATGTTATCCACTGAGCCACTTCCTTGTGGATATAATCAGTCCATTAGTAGGAAAGTCAGCATCATGCATGAAGAATTCCACCCACTTCACAGAATTGATCAAGGATATCCCCACTGAATCCAACCAGATGGTGAGTCTAGGTGTGATAAGTCTGTTCAAAGTCCCAAGTGGTGAAGCACTATCGGTGATTCAAGACAAACTAGTGACGGACACTCATCTAAAAGAACGCACTAGTATACCAATAAGAAACCTGATGGAAATTTTGACCTTCTGTGTAGAAACTACCTATTTCAGTATGGACACTGATATATATCAACAAGAAGAGGGTTTAGCTATGGGTTCGCCATTATCACAGATAATAGCCAATATATACATGGAATACTTTGAGAATTTGGCTTTAGGATCAACACCATGAAAACAAACCCTATGGCTGTGTTATGTTGGTGACACCTTTATACTGTTGCCCCAATAGGAAGATGTCCAAGTGCTGTTAGATCATGTGAACTCAATAAAGCCATCCATACAGTTCACAATGGAAAAGGAAAAAGACAATCAGCTAGCATTCCTGGACGTATTAATAACATGCATGAAGTATGGATTCAGGACATCCATATACTGCAAGCCGACCTTTGCTGGACAATACCTCAACTTCAATTCCCACCATCCATACAGTGTAAAGAGAGGGATTGCTCAGTGTCTAAAACATCGAGCAAAGAATATAAGTAGCGATTGTGATACCCACCATGAAGAAATGATCAAGCTAAGTAACAATCTATTAAGTAACAACTACCCCAAAAACATACTATCCACTCCAATTATGAATAAAAGAGAGGATGAAACCAATAAACTGTCCACAGTCTGTCTACCCTATATGAAAGGCCTCTCTGAAAAGATACAAAAGATATGCGGCCCATATGACATCAGGACAGTATTCAAGAGTAATACAACACTTCGCAAATATCTCAGAGTAAAACCACCAATAGAAGAGAATATGACCAAAGACTGCGTGTACTCCATCCCATGCAGCTGTGGTAGGTTATATAAAGGCAAAATATTCCGCCCCCTCAAAATAAGGGTAGACGAACATCACGAAGCTGTGACACAGGAAATATTGATAAATCGGGTATAGCTGATCATGTATGGAAAAACGGAGAAGTTAAAATAATAGAGAACACCACTGGAAAATACGAAAACTAAAAGAAGCAGCACATGTTAGGACACAACAACCTCCTAAGCAGACCAAGTGCAGATATTAATAGCATATGGGAACCTGTATTAAGGAAGGATAAGAAAATATTAGATTTATAAGCCCTAAAATTCACTCCATAATTGCCCACGGGCATATGGCATAGTGGTTAAGAGT
>NC_068994.1:17991769-17994779 GCF_001194135.2 Octopus bimaculoides
CCCACGGGCATATGGCATAGTGGTTAAGAGTGCAGGCTACTAACCCCAAGATTCCGAGTTTGATTCCAGGTAGTGACCTGAATAATAATACTAATAATAATAAAAATAACATCAAAAAATACCTTAGGAATGGGAACCCAGGTTCGAACTTTCCTCAAGCCACCCGATGAAGGCTGGAGGGTATATCAGCCGAAACGTTGTGTTAACAACAAACAAGATGAGCACAAATATGCGTCAAATAAATAACGTATATTAAAAATTGTTGCCCCTATTGGAGTGGGTAGTGGGGGGGAATGGAGAGTAAGCATTGTAAATATAAGTATTATGAGCATTGTAAATGTAAGCGTTACTGCTGCAAGTATAATCAGTCAATGTTTAAGTTTAATAAATGAGCTGCTATTGGTTAGTCCATTATGTATAGACAGAAAGAGGTTGGTGGATTGGAGGGATGAGGTGTATGCATGTCACTCTCGCCTCCCCCACCTCCCAACACCTTCACATCACACCACGCTACACCATATCACACAACGCATCATATCACAACATACCACCACGCACACACCAGCACTGACCAATTCCCATCCCCACATTTTCACACCTTCACACCTACATACACACAGGCAAACGTTAAGATCACCAGCATTCTCTCATACACACGCACCTTCGTTTTGGGATCACTACTTCTTTGTTATCTCCCCTTCTTCTTAACTCTCCTGTGTGATCCTTCTGTCCGGCATTCGCCATGATAGATCGCTGACCACTACATATATATATTTTTTCTCTCCTTGTTTCTTTCTGTGTTCCTTTCTGTTGAAGAGCGTAGGCTCAAAACGTTAAAGACTTTCTCTGTTCCCAAGCGTTATACTAATACATCCATTTGTTGTTTACACCACCTGTCTTTGTCTGCTGTTTTTTCGTGAATTCTCCTATATATATATATATATATATATATATATATATATACACACACACAGACTCATACATATGCATACCTGTTTGTGTACATCTGTGCATGGGGATACATGTGCGTAAGTGCATGGATGTGTGTGTGCATGTGTATGTTTGTTTACATTTTTACATCAATGAAATCATTTTATTGCAAGTAACATATATGCCTCTTTGTGTGTGTGTGTGTGTGTGTGTGTGTGTGTAAAATTGATAAATATAATTTGCAATAAAAATTTAATTTCATTTTCATTAAAATACTGGTGAATTCAGAGCTCAATACAGTTCACCGCCTCTGACTGTCAGTCACTGTCCCTCCATTTGTTGTTTTACTCTTTTTTTCCCTAGCATCTTTGGAACAAAACCTTTAAATACTGCTGCTTGCTTTAGTATCTCTCACTGCCACTCACTCCCACTTTGTCTGTTGTTTTACTCTTCCTTTCCTACTGCATACAATGTGAGCACCAGGGACACACTTAGTGTTTTATTATAGTAGGAGATAAATATAACACACACACACTCAGTATTGTGAGTGTTGGAAAGTATAATGCCTCAATGAGAAGTTTCATGCTGAATGAGATAAAGTACTCATCTCTAAGGCATTGAACTTTATATGTGCATGTGCATTATATATGCACATATATATGCATGCATATTCTTTTATTTGTTTCAGTCATTTGACTGTGGCCATGCTGAAGCACCACTTTATAAATATGTATAATGTATATGCATACATATATGCAATATATACACATAATTATGCACACACACACACAAATATATTGGTATAGATTCATGTATATGCTTATGTGTGTGTGTGTGCATGTGTGTGTACTCACACCCATGTGTGTATACATGTATGTGTACATGTATATGCAAATATATTATATGCCTGTCTGTATGTGTGTGTATGGTGGGCAATATATGTAAGTGTGTGTATGTGTATGCTTCAGTTAGTGGCTTCACATATTTTTCTGACACACTGCTGGAAATATCTACTAATACTTGTTAGTGCTTGAAAGATGTGGGTATTTTTGCACCAGCAGCTTCAAAGCTTCTCAAATAGGCTGGCATCATTGAAAATTCCCTGCAACTTTTTTTTATAATTGATTTACTGTTAGCGTAGTGTGAGTGGTAACTTGCCAGAGTGAAGGAGCTAGTGTACAGCAATTCAAGTCCTATTAACTACTTTGTACTTTATTGGTGATGGCCATGATAGATAGCCACCCATTACACACACACACACACACACATGGTAAGGGAGAGAGAGAGAGAGAGAGAAAGGTGGGGTTGTAAGTTTATTGTTATTAGAACTTGATCCAACTCCAGTTTTTTTTATTAGATACTATTTCAAAACATTTCAAAAATCACCACCACCATCACCATTGTTTCTGGTTATCGACAGTAATAATAATAAAAACGATAGTGGTGATGATGATGATGATCCCACCACCACCATTAACAGCAGCAGCAGCAGCAACAACAACAACAACAACAACAACAACACCTTATTATATATACCATTCATTCTCAACACATATATTATAACTCCATTCATCTCCGAAGAGTGGAATTATTGCCAGTATGCTTATCTTTTGATTACATTGTGGTTGCAATAAATGTCCGTGAAACGATCGTCAGATGTTTTTTAATTTTTTAATTTTTAGACTTTATAATATTTATGCTCAATTACGCATAAATTTTTATATGCATTTATATACACATGTATCTTTATGTACATTTATATTTTTATATATATTTATATTTATATTTCGTATATCTTAGATTTTAATCTAATTATAATTCAAAATATTACCATGACATATTAGACATATATCTTTCGAAATTTGAATATTGATTTCCTGTGAATATTATTGATAATTTTATAAATCTATTAATGATATAAAAATACATATATATATATTTATTTGCTCAAAATAATAGAGCACTTAATATAAGTTCAGTAACATATTCTTTTAGAATATTCCTTATAAAATTTATATATATGCATGTGTGTGTATATATATGTTTGTGCATATGTGTGTATATATATATATATATATAT
>NC_068994.1:17995065-17997717 GCF_001194135.2 Octopus bimaculoides
GCAGTGATGGGGGCCAAACGCACTCACACACACACACACACACACACGATGGGCTTTTTTCAGTTTCCATTACAAAATCTACTCACAAGGCTTTGGTCTGTTTGAGGCTGTAGTAGAAGACACTTGCCCTAGGTGCCATGCAGTGGAACTGGACCCAGAACCATGTGGTTCAGAAGCAAGCTTCTTACCACATAGCCATGCCTGTATATTTATGCTTGGGTATATATACATATGCATTGTGTGTGTACATATTTATCACTTACCTAGGTAGAGATTAGTGACAGATAGATACATTGGCAGATAGTATTGTAATTTATTTTCAAACAGTAGCTTATTGATGTAGGTTACATCTTCAGAGTTTGCATAAATTGCAACATCTTGGTGTTTCACCTGCATCCCTATCTGTTTTTCACATCAGATATTTTATTGTTATTTCCTGTTTCTGGATTGCATAATCATAACATTTACAATGCAAGCTAAGATACTAATGTTTGGTTCATGATAGAAAAGTTTGATTTCAATGTTACTATCACTTAGAAATTTTCTTAACAACACTGCCATTCATGACATTCACTAATAAAGAACAGAAAGCCTTTATTTGATGTTCTGTCACAACTTCCTTAGCAATGTTTATCTGGTCATCAGTTACAGAATACTTTTGAAAGGATTCTTTTCCAACTCTCTCATGTTACTTGTCTTGCACGTGCAGCATGTGTGTGTATGTGTGTGTGTGTGTGTGTGTAGTTGTTTTATATTATAGATGTATGTATGTCTGTGTATGTGCGAATATGTTTGCATGTGAGTGAATGTATGTATATGTATATTTTGTATGCTTGTGTGCGTAATTATATGTATATGTGTATGAATGCATCCATGTATGTATATATGTATGTACATAATGTGTCTATATGTAAGTACATATGATTGCATATATGCATGATTGTATGTATATATGATTTCTCTTCTTGAATAGGAGTTTTAAGGTTCATTTTGTTAAACCACCTGCTTGGAGATAAGTTTCTTGCTCTCTTCATCATCTTTCATACAACCATCCATCCATCATTTAATTCTATGAATGCTTTGCAGATTATTATTGTCCTAGATATTATAATCAAGTATGAAATGTAGGAGTATAGGAGAATGCTACAAATCTCTTACCAGGATCATCGGGCAAATGAGTTGGTGTTATATCAAGGAGGTGAAAGACGACTCCTGAACACTGTGAAAAAATTGCAAGCTCATCTATTTTGGCAATATTCAAAGAAGCTGAGGTCTGGAAAACATTACCATGGAAGGAAGAGTATAGAATAGTAGATCAAGAAGCAGACAAAAAATGCAATGGATGGACAATATCACAAGATGGTTGGGCAAGAATGGCAAGGCAGCTGGTGAAATCGCTCTTAATCAGGAAGACTTCCATTGTAGTGTCATCAATGCGATACAGGGCATGTGATATATGATGATAACAAGTATGTGAATTATGAGCTATATTCTTTCTCCAAGTATTCAAGTTGAACCATCCATTGATGGTGAAGTGATCCATATATTGTCACTCCAGTAATAATTGATATAAAACTGAAACTGTATTTTGGAATCCTGATTTATAAATTCCTCATAAATAGTCTGTAGATACCTTTTCTCCCCCTGTATTTTTCTTATCAAATTTTTTGTCAAATCAATTGCTTCTGCATATGTGAATATGTATTATATGTGTGTGTGTATGTGTGTGTGCAAGTGAACCTATGTACTATACATATACTACATGCACTATATGCATAGCACACGTACCATGTATATAATGAATGCATGTTTCTGCATATATGTATGCATATATATGCATATATGTACATATATGTGTATATATATGCATATATACGCGTATATATATGCATATATATATATATGTATATATGTGTATATATATATATATATATGCATATATATGTATATGTTTTATATCTCTTTATTCTATTCTTTTTCTTTACACAATATCTTCATGAGACTTTTTTCTAATAAACGTTTTAGTTCTGAGTTTAACGTCTAATATTTTTAGTTTAAACTATAGTACCGTTGAGATAAGTATTACTTCTATCTTTATTAATTTAACCTAAATCTTCATTAAAATTTTATTTTAAATGAATGATTCGTTAAGATTAGTTTTGCATATAATATTTCTGTTAGTTTATATTACAATAAATGTAAAGTTAATTATGGCTCATTTATAATTTTGATATTTTTAATAATATTTTTCTATCTTAATATAATAAGTATTTTTATATACATTCATTTGTTATTTATTGTTGGTTGATATATACATTCTTTTATTATTATTGTTGTTGTATTTTGACCTGAAGATTAGGTGTATTTTTGAAGAGAATTGATTTTCGATTGTTTTAATTGATTTGAATATTTTTTATTTTCTATTTGAAAATTTAGTTATGAAACACGTGTAATCATTTTATTATCATTATCTTATGATATTTACTTTGTATTATATTATACTTATTTATCATGCATTTACTTATTAATTTCTCTATATGTGACTGTGGATTTTCATGGATTAGTTCATGAACTTTGGTTCTTTTCTCTAAAACTATATATTTATATTTTATACTGTGAAATTTAATTTCATTTTAATTTTTAATAAATTGA
>NC_068994.1:17998284-18001112 GCF_001194135.2 Octopus bimaculoides
TATATATATATATATATATATAGTGTATATATATATATATATATATAGTGTATATGTATATATATATATATAGTGTGTGTATATATATATATATATATATGTACATATATATATGTGTATATATGCATATGTATGTATATATATGCATATATGTGTATATATATATATGCATATATATATGTATATATATATGCATATATATGTGTATATACATATGCATGTGTAATGTGTATATACATATGAATATATATATGCATATATGCATATATATATGTATATATATGCATACATATGTATATGTATGTATATATATATATATATATATATATATATATATATATATATATATATATATATATATATATATATATATATATATATATATATATATATATATATATATATATATATATATATATATATATATCCATAATTATTAATTGTTTGATATATCATCTGTAATGTATTATTGCATTACTTTTTAATTTGATATACATATATATGTGTGTGTATGTGTGCGAGTGTGTGTATGCATGTGTGTGTGTATGCATATATGTGTGTGTGCATGTATATATGTGTGTGTTTTTGTGTATGCATATATATGCGTGTGTATATATGCATACATATGTGTATGTGTGTGTATGCATATATATATGTGTGTGTGTGTATGCATATATATGTGTATGTGTGAGTGTGTATATGCATATATATGTGTGTGTATGTATATGCATATGTGTGTGTGTGTGTGTGTGTGTATTCATGTGTGTGTGTGTGTGTGTGTGTGTGTGTGTGTGTGTGTATCCGCGAGTGAATATATGTGTCTGTGTGTATTTATAAACTTTCATTGATAGATGTGTTTAGCCTTAAATCCAGATTCCAATTCACTTGTTACTGATTTTCTTGGCTTGCTGTCAAAATTCTTATCATACATAAACTGACTTTGCCACTGTTATCCACTATTTCATTGTCTCTGTCTTATATGCAAGCAACAAAGTTTCTCACACAGTAAACCAATCTATTTCTGCTGAGGCAATAAATCTAAACTGTCAGATTCTTCAGATTTCTGTAGAATATTTGCTTCATTCTTCTGATTCAATATATTTTTATGACCTTAGTATTCATTGTTTCTTATTTCTGTTAAGTGTTGAAGTGCATTTTTGTTGTTTTTTTTTTTTCTCTTTTAACTATTGTTGATGATGTATTGTTTTCATATGAATTACATAACAGCTTTTCAGTAGAATAGAAAGAACTGGTAGGTCACTGCTTACCAATTCTGCTGATTATATTGATAAGAAACTCCTTACAGTTATTGGGTTAATGTGGCATTCTGTTAATTTATATTAATCTAATTATGATAAGTAATTATTTGTTTTATTACCAATCTGGTGTAGACATATATAGTTATATAATGATAGAGTTATTGTCTCTGAAAGAAAAATAACAAGAAAGAAAATAAGCAAGTGCCTTAGCTTCCTTAACTATGATGCAGTGTCCTTCTCCCTGATGCAACTTCCGTCTCCATGCTGTACCATTGCCAACATCATTTCACTAAATCATATTTAAAGGAAGTAGTTATTTCTCAATAATTGAAAGTTTGTGGTAAAATTACTTGATAATGTGCATAGCTCAGAGATCAGGGAGTTTGTCCAGGTTGAGTCACTACTTCTCTGCATGGAGAGGTTACAGGTTCAATATTATGGACATGTGATTAGAATGTTGCAGGAAAGAATTGTAAGACAGATTCTTCAAGCTGAGCCAACTGACAGGAAATCTAGGGGATAGACTGAGAAAGAGATGGTTGGATAATATTCGCAATCACATTTAGACTTGGAAATAATGCTGGAAAGTGTGGGTAGAAAAGATGAATGTTGTACATGAATAGCTAAGTCTGAAGCACAATGAAGTGTTAATTCATAGTTTTTCTGGTTTCTCTGCTGGTTGGCTCTAATCAAACTGATCCATGATTTAACATATACAGGCCATAACTATCTTATCTTGTTGCATATCTATGACTACATTATTCAGTTCTTTATTTTAAGATGGTAGAGTGTGATTTTTGATGGATGTTTGGCTGCTATTTCTGTGGGCTGCTACCAAGACACCAGAACTTTAGTGTGTTGATGCCCAGAGAAGCAGCAGGTTCAAGATATGGTGACTGATGGAACATATTTGTCTGGTTGCATGTCTCTGGACAGTTTCCAGTAAACTGATGTTTTGGACAAGATGGGGCTTCCAGACTGGAAATGCAAACCATAAGTGTGGACATACCATAGCCATATATAGTTTTAAATAGCCAGTAAGTGGTGGCTGATGGATGTCTTACTGTGTGATGCTAAAACACCTTCAGCCTTTTTGGTGATTTTATAAATGTGATTCATCCAACACAGATCATTGTTAATAATGCCTAGGTTGCATTTACCACCAGACCTCTTAAGGTTGGTGTTCTGGGGGCAATAGATCAATTCAAGGATTTTCCTTACAAAATGTCTAATAATAATAGTCCACTTTTCTACAACCAGCTTTAGTTAACCGCTCAATGATTTATTTCTGCATTGTGTCCAGTAAAAGAGTAATAAATAAATAAATATATATATATACATATTTATATACATACATACATATATGGGACTGAACCCGGAACCATGTGGTTGGTAAGCAAGCTACTTACCACACAGCCACTCCTGTGTATGTATATGGAGATGTCCTCCTGGGGCTAAAAGCAACAGTAACATCCACCCCTAGGGGTCAGCCACACTTAAGTGGCAATATATTTCACTTTATCGTGCAGTTACTGTTAATACTTCATTTAGAGAATTAACATTGCTTAT
>NC_068994.1:18001122-18001502 GCF_001194135.2 Octopus bimaculoides
CATACACACACACACACACACACACACACACACATATATATACAACCTGCACAGATAATTTGTGTACAGTGATGAAATATTTCTACCATACATTAGCTCACTCCTACCATCAAATCAGTATTGGTTGTACAATTGCACAGTGTACCACATAAAGCCAGATCTACCACTAGGTAAACTAGGCGACTGCTTAGGGTAGCAACATGTAAGGGTAGGCAAAATCTGGGGATGTTTTGGGAGGTGCTGACTTAGGAGAGAGAGAGAGAGAGAGAGAGAGAGAGAGAGAGAGAGTTTAAGGAATTTATTATTATAATGTGATAATTTTGTCATTATAACAAAAATATTCACTTATCAAATCATCAGCCATTAGTAAGTAAAGTTTG
>NC_068994.1:18002301-18004456 GCF_001194135.2 Octopus bimaculoides
ATATATATATATATATATATATATATATATATATATTAGTAATGTACCAATGTCTCTGCAAAAAAATAAAAATCAGCATCGGTCAGGCATTGGCAAAATTTTTATGTACACAGTGGCTTTTTGTGGAGAATTTTTTCTCAGGAATTAAATCATGGAGGAGCCAGGGAGGTTTTTAAAAAGAAGTTTTTTTCCACAGGCATATTCCAATGGGATTTTTAGCTCCTTTTTCACTTAATATCAATCATATGATTGATAATTATTTAATAAATATTTATATTAAATTCTTATATAATGTTTGCTTCAAGAAACCATTCAAATTCTATGAGTAAGACCTGTCATATTTGTTTGAGTAATATACTCAATTATATTGAACTTCACTTAAACTGTTTTTGTAATCTATCTAATAAAATAGAGTTGTGTATGAATTTGATTTTCATGCCAAAATGGCTGCATGAAGTGCCTCCATATTTGGCATGTGTAAATGATTTCATTGCAGAAAAATAATAGGGTATTCAGTTTATTTTTTTCTTAAAAATTAATAATATTGCCTTATGTATATGATCCACTTCTTTCAAAAGGTTTTTCAATATCAACTTCCGATATGGATGTAGCAATGGAGAATTGTTCGTTTTCATTTGCAAATTCTCTCACTTTCTCTTTGAATGTTTTCATTTCAAGTTTTAATACACTATTTGCAAACAACTACGATAACTTACTGAAAGAAGTAACAACCTTGGGAGGAGCCTTTTTGATAAAAAATATAAAAAAAATAATTGTAAATATTTTCAGAGGAAAAAGAGTACGATTCAAGGGAGATTTGGCTGTTGTTTCTTGCACATCCCAAACCACCCTCCATTTTCACACTAGCATCTATTTATTGAAAAGCGTCAATACATTACGGAGATGTACTTGCATGGCAAGTGACTTGATCTGAGATCGTGAGCTGAAACAAAAACAATTGCAGTGTGGAAGATATTTGTAATGTTTTAACAACGCATAAAAACTGTTAGTTTCACTTCATATAAATTTCATTTGTATCAAAATATTTTTGTCACTTTGAAACTGCAACCTGTTCACTAACAAAGCTTGGCCAAGTTTTGTCAATGACAAATATCTTCCATGCTGCAATTGTCACCAATACATTTGACAGTGAGAAAGAAATGATAATCATAATTCATTCTGTTTAAAAGGTATTTGTATTAAATTTCATTAAAAGCTGTACATTTTCCTGAAAGTTATGAGGGAAAAAAGTTGGATCATGTGAATTTTCCAAAACTCCTCTCCCCACCCTCTCAGAAAAATTCTTTCCCATAAATCCCTAGATAGTCTGCATCCACAGCATCTAAACTGTATTTGTTGAAAATTTTGTTAAAAAGTATATATTTTTCTAGAAGTTATGAGGTAACAGTCAGGTGGGGGTACACATCTGTAGTTATGCAGCTATATCTATGTATGTATATATCTATCTAACGAGATTTCCAAGTTTAGTTTTGTAACTTCATTTATTCTTTGGTATAATATTCTTTTTGAAATTAACATTACTACCAAAAAATTTCAGTCAAAAGATTTAACCATAGACTCTGCACTATGTTATTGATTGCAGAAGTGATAAAAAATTTGAAGGAGTACTCTTTGATGCTTGTGAGGTAGCTGATGAGTTTGGTATGTGTGCAAAATTTGAAGCAAAGCCAGTGTGCATTAGAAGGGAAAAATGAACCTATCCAGGCTAGTAAACAAAGCTACAAAATAAATTTTTATTTTGCAATACTGGATACATCAATTAACTCAGTTTCAGAATGCTTTGAACAACTGAAACAGATAAATTCCATCTTCGGCTTTCTGTAAGATATAAATCTTTGCAATATAAAACTTCTCATCAAGTAATGGAATTTTGCATAAAACTTGAGTCTACCCTACAGGCTGGAGAGTCAAAGGATATTGATGCTAAAGGTTTGTCTAATGAACTGAATGTCATATCAAGAAGACTTGAAAAATTCTATGGTCCTCTGAACGTGCTTGGGCTACTTCGTGAGCAGCAACAAAGAGAAAGCTTTCCAAATTTGTACATCACTCTCAGAATCTTGCTAACCCTACCAGTAAGTGTTGCAAGCAGAGAGTGTAGCTTTTCAAAACTTAAATTAATAAAGACATATCT
>NC_068994.1:18004556-18020302 GCF_001194135.2 Octopus bimaculoides
AAATAAGGCATCAGTAGTGCTTTTACCTGGCACGAACCCAAACTGCATTTATTTTTAATACATTACTGCTCTATGCTTTATCAAATTGTCCTTCAGAAATTGGATGTATTTGGCATTATTCAAGTTACTGTCAATTTTAACCAACTTTCTTGAGCCATCACATTTTATGTATTCTTACCCCCAGACTTCATTGTCTGCGATGTGTAATATAGGTTGTTTCGCTTTCCTGGAGGCCTTTTGACAAATTTTCACTTATTAGAAATTGAAACGACCCATATTACACGACGAAAACAGTGAAGTTTTGGGGTAAGTGTCTGATGCTTTAGGGATACATAAAAAGTGATGGTTCAAGAAAGTTGGTTAAAATTGACAGTAACTTCAATAGTGCCAAATACATCCAGTTTCTGAAGAACAATTTGATAACAGACTTGGATGAAGGTGAGATTTTTTAGCATGACGGAACTCCATGCCACAGATCACATGCAATGCAACAGAATCTGGCTGATGACGGTGTTACCATATTGAAAGATTTGCCAGCTCAGAGCTTTGACTTCAATATCATCAAGCAAATGTGGTCAGAACTAAAGAGAACAGTTTGTCAGAAGAATCCATGCATTCTTGAAGAGTTGTGGGAACTCAGCCACAGAGAATGGCATCACATACCTGTGAAGATGGTGAAGGATTTATACTCATCTCTTCCCAGGCACATTGAAGTAATTATTCAAGCTAAGGGAAGCGACACGAAATATTAACAATGTACAGGAACTTCTTGAAATGAATATTATGTAATAGACTTTCATTATAGAAATTTTTCTGTTTTAAAACACTGTATCTTGACCGGTTTATATGTGGTGGCCGAAAACTTTTACACGGCCATTTTTGGTGGCCATTTCACATGTTCCCCTCTCATTCAGAACCCCTACTACAAAATATAATGATTAGGTATGAAAATGACTCCAACAGGGCCAATGTTTCATCTGTAAAAAGTGCAATGCGAAACATCCACTTATGTTGACAATTAGTAGAAATTTACAATAGTTTAAAGTGGCTGAAGACTTTTGCATGGTACTGTGTGTATATATATATATATATATATATATATATATATATACACACACACACACACACACATATACATACACACACATATAGATATGCAGACAGACAGACATTTATCTAACTATCTAACTATTTTCAAATACCTACATACATTGACAGCACTTCAAGACACAATTTCAGCATCTTTATAAACTTATTGCTTTGTTTATCTGATCTTATCAAAGTAAATTGACTTTGAATCTATTGAAAAATAAATCTATTTTCAACAGATTCAAAGTCTGTTTATTCTGTAAAAGCAAGCTCTGAAAAAGTTTTCAAATCTCACTTTATAATATCAGTAGGGGAAGTAAGTAACCTAGCTAAATTCAAAAAGGAAGACTGAACAACATACCCAGAATATCATACCTGTCATGTTCTACTAAATACACTACCTGACAAAATATGCAACATGATCCAACAGTAGACTGAAGCACAGTTTGTCTAGTTTGAAATCAATTGGCTACTTCCATGACTATGGTCCACTCAACAACTACAATAACAACAACACCAGTATGGTAGCAATGGTGACAGCAGCAACAACATAATTTTTAACCCTTAAGTGTTTAAACTGGTCATATCCAGCCAAAATATTCTACATGTTTTATACTCAAACTGGCGATATCTAGCCTCTCACACCTTACCTACATTGACATTCTAAAAATAAACAATCACATCATTGAAACCTCAAAGCTATAAGATAATGCATGATTAATTCAAAACGATTTGAGTGAAAAAGTATTATATTTAACAGAGTAATCTGAACACTAAAGGGTTAAACTATTTTTTGGGTTTTTTTTCTCAGTCCTTTCCAAAAATCATTTATCATTAACTTCAAGATATTGGTGTAATTATCATCATCATTTAATGTCCACCTTCTTTGCTGACAAGGGTTGGATGGTTTGACAAAATCCCATCACTCCAAGGTCTGTATCAAGGTACACTGACTGCTCTGGCATGGTTTCTATGGCTGATTTTTTCCTATTACCCGTCACTTTACAGGATATACTGGATGCTTTTTTTTTTAAATTGATGGCATGAAAAAAGAACCCAGGTTTTTTTTTTTTTCTTTTGTGCTGATTGCCATGCAGCTCACAAGACTATGAAACTCAAGTTGAGGAGAGATTAGGGTTAAGGTACAAGAAAGGGGAAGAGTAGAGCAGGTTCCTGTAGAGGAACTACATTGCTACTCACATTTAGAGGAGAGGATGAGAAAGAACCAGTAGCAGTAGTGAAGAGATAAAAAAAGTTAATAAACTGTTGTATACCAATAGTAAAGAAAGTGTTAAATGTTTTACAGAAATCTTACAAAAAGAAAGCCACATGTTCTTGTATCATCAGACATCATACCTCACACTATGAAGTAAACTTTCTAATTTTACTTACAGCATTAGATTAGCATATGCTGTGTTATAAGTAAACTTGCTATATTTGATAGTTTATAAGGTGCATGAGTTTATATGATGCATCTCAACAGTAGCAGGCCTTTTCTTCACTCACTACTTGCCGATAACCTAAACTTTAACTTTGTATTTATAAGATACATGCTCAGTGCTTAGGATATTGGGATCACAATCATGTGTTCAATACCAGCGGTGCATTGTGTCCTTGGGCAAGACACTTTATTTCATGTTGCTCCAGTCCACTCGCCCAGCAAAAATAAGTAACACCTGTATTTCAAAGGACCAGTGTTACACTGAATCTACCCAAGAACTACTTTAAGGGTACATGTATATAAGGAATGCTCAGCCACTTGCACATTAATTTCATAAGCAGGCTGTTTCGTTGATCAGATCAACTGGAACCCTCATCCTCATAACTGACAGAGTGCCAGTTTTTAAGATACATACTGATCTTCTGAGATATCTTTTAGTTTTCTTTTGGAAAAGGGAGTGCCTTATTAGCCACTAAACCACAGTAATTAATACTGCTTCATTTATTTGGTCACTTTACAAATGCCATTTCTTCTTCCTTGTTTCACTGAAGAATTTATGCTTGTGGAAAGCAAGAACATAATTGATCATTAAGCATTCCATATAAATCAATTTTACCTATGTAAGAAACTATTTAGATTTTTTTACAGTAAATTAGCTTCAGCTTTAGCAACTTTATTTTATTGAGTGAGAAACTTTGGCTGTAAACATTACTTATAATATGAAAACATTGCTACATTTGTTTCATGCAAATATTGCCAAGCTAACAGATTACCTTTTAAACTTGCTTTTTTTTTATGTCTGATTCTTAACAACACACTAATGTAATGTATCTATTTCCATTTTCACTCTTTGATTTTCCCCACTTATTTAGCTTGAATTTTTTTTTCTTTTTTTTTTTTCTGTTCAGCAGAACTACAAAACTTCAACTGTGAAGCAAAGCTGTACCAAATGTCATGTGCCAGATGTTGGCAAAACTCCAAAAGGGAATAGGATTTTGCAAAGATATGCAGTTTCAGTCTCGTGAAAATTCTAATTAACTTCACTAAAGTAACACATCCTTTTGTTTACCTTTTTCAGTTAAGTGGTTGACAAATCAAGACTAGCAACTAAGTATCAGCCCAACAGTATCAGAAAAACAGCATGTTTTGTATTTAGGAAGAACTAGTTAGAATCACAGCATTGGGTAGTCAGTACAAACACAGACTACCCAAACTAACAGGGAGACACAACTTCAGGTGCATTAGATACTCTGAAGTATCTAACAGCATGAGTAGTTATGGACTAATGACCATACACTGATCAAGCAGTTAAGTACAAAGTTGCAATATTTAGATATTATTAGATAGATAGCAGAAGAGTTGCTTTGTGTCCATGTGAGGAACTGTTAATAACAATGTATTTCTTACTCTTTGTAAGAGGAAAATTATATGAGGCGTACAATCTGTGGGTACAACAGCTTATCAAGTAAGACATGCAATATGTTCTGAAAGGGAAACCTAATTAGTGAATGCTAAACAACTGAAACAATTGAAAAAGTATGGTTTGCTGAATGTTCAGTGTTTACAGGCTTAGAGAATTTGTGTGCAAGAGATTTAAGAAAGTGATTAAGTTTTCATGAGAGAAAATAAGTCTGGTTTGGATGTGTAATGTAAAGAGATGATACAGGCTTGATATAAATATTAACAAACATTGTTGATTCAAATTATCTATAGTAGAGGTACTTTAATATTAAAACAAGGAAGAAAAAGTCATACTAAACATAAGAAAATTAGTCAAGGATGTTTCACCAATCTTTTTTTCTACTTGCTGTATATAGGAGAAAGCTGTAATGCCCATAGCTTTCATAGACCCTTCTAGACCAGTGAGATAGATGCCATTAATATACTTCTTGAACTTTGCAAGTCAATATCTGCAGGAAAGACATAAGCAGAATGCTAAAGGACCAACATTCTGGGAAGGGATGACTGTATGTAGGGATTAGCAAGCAATAAGAATCTAATTAGAAATAATTAGGTGATGAGGAAAAGGCATTATCTCAATGACTAATATTATTTTAATTATGTCAACAAGTATGGGAGACAACTCAGAACATGATTCAATTTAATAGATCTCAGCAAAGTCCTTCACTGTTCATGCCAAAATAATAAGAGAAACTAGATGCCTCACTTTCCAATATTTCATATGAGGTGTGAAAAATTAGAATATCTTAGAAAATAAATTTGAGAAATTATTCAAAGTTGTCTCTTGTACTTGCCAAAGTAATTTGAAATAACATTAGTCATTGACTAATATTTGCTTTTTTTCCCATGTAATTATCTCTAATTACCTTTCTAATGCTCACTACATTAAATATGTCAGTAATAACTTAAAAGTTATTTTTCATGTGGATTGTGTCTTCAAGCAATTTCATCCCCAGTAATATATCACATTTTCCAAAATAAGAAAATTAGGCTCCATAGATGAATCAAAATGTGAAGAAAGAAGCTGTTCTGTAGTGAGTTCAATCAATGAGAGAAAAATAATCATTAAAACATTGATGCTGCTGCTGATGATGATGAGGGTGGTGGTGGTGGTGGTGTGGCAGGGTGATGATGACGGTGATAGCATAGTAATGATGATGGAAATGATGGTAGTGGTAGTGGTGGTGGTCGTGTAGTGATGATGATGGGGAGGAGGACGACAATAAGATTCTTACTAAAATAATCCAGTTTTGTTTGTAGTTGTTTTGCCTTTTAATTAAAGTTGTGTTAATGTGTGCATGTGCACTCATATGCAAGCACATGACATAGTAAAGAACAAGCTACCTAATTATGCAAATAAAATATCATTGCACTGTTGAGCAACAGCAGCAGTAGCCAGCTTTGCTGCTGCCACCACTACCACCATCAACATCATCAACATTATTTTGTGCCCACTTTTCCATGGGTTAGATGGGTTTTCTGAAGCAGTGTTCTACAGCTGGACACCCTTCTAGTCCCCAACCATTTTGTTCATATCTCACAATGCAAGAACATAGTATGATTATTCTAAAACCAAGGCAAACACTGCACTATCAATGCATTCTTGATTACTGCATTATATGTTAACTGGTTGAGGATCTTTGAGATACTAGATAAAAAATTAAACACATTACACAACAACATCCCAACAACTGAGTCATATACAGCAAGCTTCCCAGAAACTATGAGATTTGAACTCAAAATCATATACTACTCATTGATGTTGTTGGCACTCCGTCGCTTACGACATCGAGGGTTCCAGTCGATCCACTCAACGGAACAGCCTGCTCGTGAAATTAACATGCAAGTGGCTGAGCACTCCACAGACACATGTACCCTTAACGTAGTTCTCGGGGATATTCAGCGTAACACAGTGTGACAAGGCTGGCCCTTTGAAATACAGGTACAACAGAAACAGGAAGAAAGAGTGAGAGAAAGTTGTGGTGGAAGAGTACAGCAGGGTTCACCACCATCCCCTGCCGGAGCTTTGTAGAGCTTTTAGGTGTTTTCGCTCAATAAACACTCACAACGCCCAGTCTTGGAATCGAAACTGCGATCCTATGACTGCAAGTTCGCTGCCCTAACCACTGGGCCATTGCGCCTCCACTACTCATTGATATATACTAATCATATACCACTCAATTATCTGTGAGTTTTAGCTAGTATATAAAATAATGCAACAACTCAAGCGGAAAACAAAGGTCATGATCCATGAGTTGAATCATTAATGCTTTACCAAATTGGTCTTCAAGATCAGAAACCTAAATGAGAAAAAAAAATCTCTTAACTTTTTTCATACCAACACTCCTGAGACCACCCATGGTTTTATGATACAAATTTCTTGTTTCAAAGTGCTTCAGATTAAAACCTACCATCAAAATTTAATTTTAATTTATATTCTAATCACTAGCTTAATGGTTCTTTCTACTATAGGTACAAGGCCTGAAATTTTAGGGGAGGGATCTATTGATTATATTGACCCCACTGCTCGACTGGTACTTATTTTATCACATCTGAAAGGATGAAAGGAAAAGCTGACCTTGGCAGAATTTAAGCTCAGAATATAAAGCCAGAAAAAATGTCACTTTGCATTTTGTCTGGTGAGCTAACAAATCTGCAAGCTTACCACTTTAATACCTGCTTAATAATGATAAAGTACTGTTGAGAAATTTTTCATAATTTTCAAAATTAATTGAAACAAAGGCCGTATATTTCGTCAGAAATATGGTAATGAAAATGTTAAAATTGGTATTTGAGAGGCAAAATGTTTCAAGCAGAAACTGTGCCTAGCTAGATGTTTAAAGTAATGGCATGTGATACAAGATGTTTTAAATTAATGACGACAAACCCAATAGTTCAAATTTTGATAGACAGTGTGATGTGCCCCTGAACAACATAGAATTTCCTGTATGCTTCTTTCAGAAACATAGACGAAAATAGGTGCCAATCCTGTTTTTCTCAGTATATAAGGAAATATATATAAAAAAGGATATATAACATGTACAATTATTTCATGCTCTGATATATTGCATATGCAAATATTTCAATTTTCAGATTCTTCTTTTCCTACTTTAGCAGAGATAGATGGATGACCAACTATTTAAAGGTAGTGGGGAGTACATTTTGATCTATATAGATTTATATCTTTTAATAAAAGACATATGGTACATTGTTTATATGTGTAGTATGTAATATTTATAACTAACTGCCATAAGGGAATTTTTACACAACCTAGACTAGGCACTAGCACATCGCCTTCATTAGATTAATGTAATTTTCTAAATAGCGTTTATTTTTTTTAAACATGATTATTATTATAGTTGCTGTTGTCTTTCTTACCATTTTCCTTTATTATTTGGAGTAGAGAAGTGTTTTGTAAATAAAATATCTTCAATTCAAAGGGAAATTTTAGGTGTGTTCCTGACTTTTTTTCTAAAGAAAACATTCTCAAAAGTTAACACAAATGGGGCTATTTCTTTCATTATTTTTTTCAAACACTGAAAATGTTTTATCTAAACTAAATCATTACAAGCATGACATTTCATTGTATTGTTAATGACCCAATGAAAGATATGTATGTTATAAACTTGGCTGAATTTCTCCTTATCTAAAAGTCTAAGGCACCTTGCCTATATAAGAAGAAATTGTTATATTTAATCTATAATAAATCTCTGAGCAAAGATATAAACAGTAGAAATACAGAATCGTAACATATAATTGCCAACCAAGTGTGGCATCCTGTAAAGGACAGCACACTTGTCATGAAAACAGAGAGGTGTGGGTTTGAGTCCCAGGCATATAGAAAACTTACTTTTTTCTGTTGAGGGCTTATATGCCCCAATATTAGACTATTTTCTTCAGTTAATACACAGTGATTGCTTATAAGCTTTAAGCTTATAAAATATTATTATTATTTACAGAATTACAAGGTGGTGAGCTGACAGAGTTGTTAGCACACTGGACAAAATGATTATTCGTATTTTGCCTATTGCTACATTCTGAGTTCAAATTTCGCCAAGGTCAACTTTGCCTTTCATTCTTTCAGGGTCGGTAAATTAAGTACCACTGGGGTTGATGTAATCAACTAGTCACTCCCACCCCAAATTTTAGGCCTTGTGCCTTTAGTAGAAAGGATTCTTTACAGAATTGTAAAATCAACACTGTTTATCAAATCATTGCAGAAAACATACATGTTCAGTTATATATATATACAGGGGTTGGACAAAATAATGGAAACACCTAGAATCATAGTATCATAATATTGAAATATCTTTAAAACTGTCAAAAGCTTGTTTATTTTTATGTTTTTTAGTTTATTATTAGTGTTGCTTAATATGTTTTGCTGAGTCAAACTGTTATGCAACTCCTACCAAATGTGTTGAATGCCACTTTCTTTTGTTTACCTGCCCATTTGTGCCTACACACACACACACACACACACATACTCTACTCTTCTGCCCATGCTCTTCCTGTTGCCATATATATATGTGTGTGTGTGTGAGGCGTGGTTGTGTGGTAAGTTTGCTTGCCAACCACATGGTTAGGGGTTCAGTTGCACAATGTGGCATCTTGGGCAAGTGTCTTCTACTATAACCTCAGACCAACCAAAGCCTGGTGAGTGGATTTGATAGATGGAAACTGAGAGAAGACTGTGGTATGTGTGTGTGTGTGTGTGTGTGTGTGTGTGTGTGTGTGTGTGTGTGTGTGTGTCTTTGTATCTGTGTTTGTCTCCCATCACCGCTTGACAACTGGTGTTGGTGTGTTTACATCCCTGTAACTTAGCAGTTCAGCAACAATGACTGATAGAATAAGTACCAGCTTTTACGAAAAACCAATAAGTACTGCGGTTGATAAGGTCAGCTAAAATTCGTCAATGTGGTGCCCCAGCATGT
Source organism: Octopus bimaculoides (assembly GCF_001194135.2). Taxonomy (NCBI): domain Eukaryota; kingdom Metazoa; phylum Mollusca; class Cephalopoda; order Octopoda; family Octopodidae; genus Octopus; species Octopus bimaculoides. The sequence continues at coordinate 18,013,479 of NC_068994.1, forward strand.
CTGCAGTCTAATAACTAAACAAGTAAAAGATATGTGTGTGTGTGTGTGAGTATACACATCTATCCTACCCCTCTAACCCTGTTCAACTGTAAGGTGAGAAAAGTGTTCAGTTCAGTGCCATGTTTACAGAGTAACAAATCGTCAGCCACATTATCCAAGCTCACAACTCTCTTTCAGTTAAAATTATACAAACACTTTACTTGACACAGCATGCATCTTGGAAATCCATCACATTTTATGTATTACATTAAAAACAAATAGCTTACTTCTAGTGGAGGGTCGGTAAGTTGGAATATGTGATCGTGGAGAGGAATGTTTTTTAGAACAGCACCTGTGATGCATATTGCCAGGCTGACTGCACTAAGTGCAGGAGTACCTGAAAGCCACTTTTTAATTGGTGAATCTGGTGGTAAGATTATTTCAGATTTGCATTTTCCTCTGGAATAGAAAGATTCAGAAAAATAATTTGATAAGAAATAAAAATATAAAAGATATTCAATTAGCATACTAAACATTGCATAGCTTTTATTAAGTTGTCATTATTATTACTGACCAATGTTGTTTAACTTTAATCCTTTAATATTCAAACCAATCGTATCCAGCCCAAATATCCCACTGCTTTATGTTCAAACTGATCAGATTGGGCCTCTCACACCTGTTCTTCAATGTCATTTTAAAAATAAACAATCACATCATTGAAATCTTGAAGCTACAAGATGCTCTTTTACTCTTTTACTTGTTTCAATCATTTGACTGCAACCATGCTGGAGCACTGCCTTTAGTCAAGCAAATCAACCCTAGGACTTATTCTTTGTAAGCCTAGTACTTATTCTATCGATCTCTTTTGCCGAACCGCTAAGTTACGGGGATGTAAACACACCAGCATCGGTTGTCAACCGGTGTTTGGGGGGGGGGACAAACACATATAGACACACATACATATATATATATATACGACAGGCTTCTTTCAGTTTCCGTCTACCAGATCCACTCACAAGGCTTTAGTCGGCCCAAGGCTATAGTAGAAGACACTTGCCCAAGGTGCCACGCAGTGGGACTGAACCCGAAACCATGTGGTTGGTAAGCAAGCTACTTACCACACAGCCACTCCTGCGTCTATAATGCATGATTAATTCAAAACAATGTGAATATATAAGTATTATATTTAATAGAGTAATCTGAATACTAAAGGGTTAAAACAGCCATATCCAGCCAAAATATTCCATGTTTTGTGTTCAAACTGACTAGATCCAGACCTTACACCTACCCTACAATGTCATTCTAAAAATAAACAATCATGTCAGTGAAATCTTGAAGCTAAAAGATAATGCATAATGAATTCAATACAATATGAACAAATAAGCATTACATTTGACAGAGTAATCTGAATGCTAAAGGGTTAAGCCAGCCCTGACTAAGCAGATTTATGATCAAAGGCAATCCAGCTACAAAGAGCTATAAATTTAGAATTATATCATTCAATATATTCTTCCATTTTACGCTAACAGAGTATAATCCGAGGGGCTTTGTTTGCTGTTTCTAGCAGATCAAATTACTGTGGCTTATTATTTATTGAGTTTGTAAGGTAGGCAGACACTTACAAACACCAAACCATATATTAATTTAAGAGTTCAAATTCCAAGCACAAGGAACATACTGGTTTCTGAGCAAAACATAACTCTACCTGTGCTGGTTTTCCAAACTGAAAATTGCTACCAAGCTATACAAAGAAGTTAATTAGCAGCAGAGAAGTGATCAATCAAATACAAGCTCAGCCATGGCTGTGTGGTTAAGAAATTCACTTCACAATCTTGTGATTTCAGGTTCAATTCCTTTATGTTATATCTCAGGCAAATGTCTTCTACTGTAACCTCTAATCAGTTAACCAACATTTTTTGAGTAGAATCTGATAGATGGAAACTATGCAGAAATCCATCAGGTGAAACAAACATAGGAGAAGCTTTGTCTTCTAGAAACTACAGGAACTTCTCCTGATGATGACTAGAGCTCTTCTGATGATGATGACTAGAGCTTTCACAATGTTGGAAACCCTTCTGCATCTTCAGCATGCATCTGTGTCTATGCTTAAGGTTGTGCCAGCCTAAAGAACATGTATGTTTATCATTGTACCTCTTTATATCCTACAGGTTTGACAAATAGAGATTAATAAAATAATACCAGACTGAAAGAGATACTGAGATCAATATGATTAATTGAACCCTTGACTGGAGTGCTCCAGCATGGCCAAGAGTCCATTGCCTGCAACCAGCAAAGGAATAATATTGAAAACTTGTAAGGATCTCTTGCAGTAAAAGTTTCATTTTTACTGGGGTGAGGTGCACAATTGTGGAGGTGCAATGGCCCAGTGGTTAGGGCAGCAGACTCGCGGTCGGAGGATCGCAGTTTTGATTCCCAGACCGGGCGTTGTGAGTGTTTATTGAGCGAAAACACCTAAGCTCCACGAGGCTCCGGCAGCGGGGTGGAGACCCCTGTTGTACTCTTTCACCTCAACTTTCTCTTACTCTTTCTTCTCGTTTCTTGAGTAACGCTGCGATGGACTGGCATCCCGTCCAGCTGGAGAGAACACAAATGCCATAGAAACCGGGAAACTGGGGCCATGAGCCTAGCTAGGCTTTGAAAGGGTGAAGAAAAAAAAAGGGGGTGCACAATCATCATCTTATAAAGAATGAGGAGATTGATGAAATATATTTAGTTATTTAATTCAGCAGAACATGTGACTATATAGGAACTTTTCTGTTTGGTTTCCAGCGGCGCGACTGCCAGTGTCAATTTTCTGTTTGAATTGATTTCATATTCAGTGTAATGACACTCTTATTGGTTATTAAATGATGTGAAAGTAATTTTCACTATAAATCAATAAATAAAGAGTTATTAGTAATTAAAGTTTGAAAGTTTTGGTAATTTTAGCCAATCGTAAGCCACAGACACATTCATGGCTGTTTCAGTAGTAAGAAGCAGAACATGAGAACTCCTTTGTCTCTCGACGTTGCTGTTGCCATAGTAACAAGCGAATCCAAGCAGTCTTTGAAAAGTCTTATCTGCAAGGAAGCATGTGTTGACAAATTTGATGCTGTGTTTTGTGTGATTATGGCAGCAAGCTCAAACATATTAAAACTGTTTGTTTAATGTTTGTTTCTTTTTGTCATTGAGCATTGAGGTGGTTGTGAGGTGTGCTAAAAATAACAGCTAAATAAGATCTTTTGGATAAATATTTTAAATTAAAGTCTGTTTGCCAGCATCTTGCCCAGAGATTTAAAACTAACTGTTTTTCGCTTTTAAACATAAACATTTATTTACATGAAAGTACTGGAGAACTTTCATCTAATTCTTTCTGTTAAAAATTGTAATGTGTTTATCGCATGTAACATGTTGTTTATTGCATTTGCATTAAACACTGGTGGTTGTGAGGTGTGCTAAAAATAACAGCTAAATAAGATTTATTTACACGAAAGGAAATTACCGGAAACTTAACACGTTATTTACAAATATTGACAACACGTGCCATTTTCAGGATGTTGATGACAAATGTGCAGTCACGCACAAAATAACAGTTTCCAAATCCTGTTTCCTGACCAGGTGAAAATGACCATACTTAAAACCTCTATAACTTTTTTAAAACATTTTCCGGGAAAAAAACAAATAACTCCAGCAATTCAGTTTGGGAAAGTGTATTATTGTGCCAAATTTAAAATTTTCGGTAAATTTTAATTTTTGGAGCCACTGGCAACCAAACAGAAAAGATCCTAGGGTTCTATTCAAGTAGAAGTTTGTCTCACATTTATTAGCAAAAGGCTATGGGCCTAAACACTAATCTAATGGTTCACTGGAAGATGTAGCAGGATTAATTTCAATTAATTTTGGATTATCTACATCAAACAGGGTGCATGACTAACCAGGAAAAACTAATGGAACAATAATTATTAATCTAAGACCAGAGTAGCAATAAGAGAAGCAAAATAAAATTGATATGACAGAATAGTGATAAAAAAAAAAACAGTTAATCCTTTTTATAGCCTAGATGAAAGTATGACTACACTCCCATCAGAGCATCAACACTTTAAGCTATAATTCCAAATATAGTTCCGAAACTTTGGTAGTACATCTATCTTTGAATACAAACTGATGGTGTTAGGGTCTTGATCATAGATATTCTCGGTGATTACACCAGTGATGTAATAAAAATTATTTTAACGATGTATCTAATAAGTAGAGAAATTTGATGGATTCAATAGAAGAAAAAGCTAAATTTTGATTATTTTCCAATTTTATTTGGTGGCCTTTACAGTATTTAAACATCTTTGCCCTTTTAATCATGGCATGTGTATATATATATATATATATATCATCATCATCATCATCGTTTAACGTCCGCTTTCCATGCTAGCATGGGTTGGACGATTTGACTGAGGACTGGCGAACCAGATGGCTACACCAGGCTCCAATCTGATTTGGCAGAGTTTCTACAGCTGGATGCCCTTCCTAACACCAACCACTCCGAGAGTGTAGTGGGTGCTTTTACGTGTCACCCGCACGAAGGCCAGTCAGGCGGTACTGGCAACGGCCATGCTCAAAATGGTGTATTTTATGTGCCACCCGCACAAGAGCCAGTCCAGCGGCACTGGCAACGATCTCGCTCGAAAGTCCTTACACATGCCACGAACACAAGTGCCAGAAAGGCAACGCTGGGCACAGGTGCCATCAAGATTTCGCTTTCGCTTGCCCCAACAGGTCTTCGCAAGCCGAGTTTTGTGTCCAATGAAGGAGACGACGTTGACATGGGTGCCAGTCATCGAATTTAGCTCGATTTCGATTTCACTTGCCTCAACAGGTCTTTGCAAGTAGAGTTTAGTGTCCAATGAAGGAAAGGTATGCATTATATATACACACATGTCCTTGTTGCCTTCCAAACACCAATCACTTTACAGGGTGAACTATGTGCATTTTTCCTGGTACCACCACCACTGAGGATGCCTTGCAAATTGCAAGATTAAAAGGCCCAAAGGGGACTCTAAAACTGAAGAAGAATAGCAAAGAGAGAGGGACAGTGAATGATGATTTTAAGTGATGTGATGAGAGAGGGCGAAGTGTAATGAGAAGAATAGTTTTATAGTTGTAAGAGGGTGGTAGTAAGAAGAGTAACAGAGTAGTCACTTTTAGGAAAGGGAGTGCTGAACGAACAAATGAAAGGAAAAGCATTAGTGTCAGTGGTTAGTGAGATGGGGATAAAGTGGTAAGGGCAATGAGGAAGGTTGTGAAGAGGGAGTCCAGGACTACCTCAGCATATAAGGGCAGGTATGAGTGAAGGCTCTGTGGGGAAGGGAAGATGAAAAAGAGAAAGTTGAAGAGGATGGTGAAGTCATAGAGAGAGCAATTGAACACACACATCTTACACAATAATGGGGAAAGCCACCTATTAATTAGCTTGGTTTATGTAGATTTTACTAAAAGAAAGCAATTCTTAAAGTCTACATTGTCTAGAAAATTCTTAAAAGTTCCAATTTTAGTATATTTTTATTAAAATGTAGTTTTCATGTTTCTTTTATTATTGAAGATTTCAACTAATTTTAATTCACCATGAGATAGCATTTTTTGAAAACTTACACTGTCTGATGGTGTTTTTTTAACATTTTACTCCCTTCTCTCTCTTTCCATTGAAAGGGTTAATGATAAATTGCTTTCAAACTTGCAACTCCTCTACCCTGATTATAAATTCACCTTTATGTTAATAATCATTGGTGCACTTAGCTATGTTAATAAATGTTTCAGAGGAAATCATGTAAAGCTATAATTCTCAAGTAAAAAAGATGACTAGCTAGCTAATATGCATTTTGCAAATACAATCTGTAAGTGGAGCAGTAAAAATATGCAAAACTTTTCTAAATTTGTAAGTACAGGTGTGGCTGTGTGGTAAGAAGCTTCCTTCCAACCACATGGTTCTGGGTTCATATATATAGATAGATAGATAGATAGATAGATAGATAGATAGATAGATAGATATGTATGTATATATGTGTGTGTGTGTGTGGCTTTGTGTCTGACCGCCACCACCACTTGACAATCAGTGCTGGTGTGTTTGCATATCCGTAACTTACTGGTTTAGCAAAAGAGACTGATAGAATAAGTAATAGGCTTAAAAAAAAAAAATATGTACTGGAGTCGATTCATTTGACTAAAGAAAAAAATTCAAGGCAGTGCCCCAGCATGGCCATTGTCTAATGGCTGAAACAAGTAAATTATAAAAGATAAGTGATAAATTTCAACAAGGACACTTATCACTTTTCTTATCAAAATTTCAGAGATGAAGCTTTGTTTCATTGTTCAGAACCAAGCTCTTCCTTGTAAAAAGAATTCAAATAATTGAATACACACACACAAATGAAGACAAGCATGATAATGCAGTAGTCATTATATTATAAACAGTGTCAATTTAGTAAAGGTAAACTTTACTTGGTAGATTTCTTGTTCGGAGATTGTTTATTTTGTTTCGAGCCCCTCCTGTCTTTGTCTGTATCAGCTTCAGCATTATCTTCACTGATACAAGCATCTGTTACTTTTCTATTTATTGGCTGTTTGTCAGCTTCCAGTTGCAAGTCTGAGAAAAAGTCCCTGAAACGGGTGAGAAATTAAAACAAAAACAGTAAAATAAAACAATTGTTTCATAAGTATACATACCCACCCACAAAAAAAAACTCCAGTTAAGAATAATTAACTAAATTATTCAAAGTGCAACAAAATGGTCACAGTTTAATGACTGAAATTAGTTGTGTGTGTATAAATATACATATATATACATACCATATATA
>NC_068994.1:18020439-18021580 GCF_001194135.2 Octopus bimaculoides
TATATGTATATATCGTTTAACGTCCGCTTTCCATGCTAGCATGGGTTGGACAAGTATATATATATATATGATGCATACATATATATATATATATGTAAATGACCGTGCGAACGTCAGGCTGCGTGTTTGAATCATGTCGGGTACGACCATGTATCACGTTGGGGTCACCATTTTGTAAATGACCAAGCAAAATGAGGTTTAGAAGAGACTGTCTCACGTGACCTTTTGAAGGCTGTGATTAGTTGGGTTGCATATTGGCGAGCAATAGAGCAAGAGACAAATTGCACCAATACCAACCAATCAGAGTAGTGGACACAACAGGGTCCAAAAGGGTGGCCAAAGGCTAGCTGTTATCTACTACATCCGTATTTACGTATATATAACAGAGAGAGAGGAATTTCCTTCGAGTCGTATGCTACAGATAGCTCCCCTACCAGTCATTTTGCGGAAGACAAAATAGACAATAAAAGGATGACATATCTGTAGCGAAGACGTGAAATTAGAAAGAGCGGTTGGTCATTAAAGTGAAATGAAGTTCACATTCGCACTGAACTATCAGAAAGGAATGAGTGTTCTAAGACGGGGTCACCAATTTGTAAATGACCGTGCAAAAGTCGCGCTGTGTGTTTGAATCACGTCGGGTACAACTGCGTATCACGTCGGGGTCACCAATTTGTAAACGACTTTGCAAAGTGAGATTTAGAAGAGACTGTCTCACGTGACCTTATTTGAAGGCTGCGATTGGTTGGGTTGCATATTGGTGCACAGTAGAGCAAGAGACAAATTGCGCCAATACCAACCAATCAGAGTAGTGAAGACAACAAGGTTCAAAAGGGCAGCTGAAGGTTAGCTGTTATCTACTACATTCAAATTTATGTATATATAACAGAGAGAGAGGAATTTCTCTCAAGTCGTATGCTACACATATATATATACACACACACAATGCATACATATATATATGTGCTTGTGCCTCTCTCCCAGAGAGTGAGAGAGGGATATATATATATATATATATATATATATATATATATATATATATATAGAGAGAGAGAGAGAGAGAGAGAGAGAGAGAGAGAGAGAGGGAAAGAGTGTTTGAAGTGATGTACAGATATATATTTAGAATAATAAGTTAGTACAT
>NC_068994.1:18022553-18050188 GCF_001194135.2 Octopus bimaculoides
ATACATATACATATATACAATATATATACATAGATATATACAATACATACATACATACCATACATATATATATATGCAATACATATATGCCATACATACATATACAATACATACATACCATAAATACATATACAATACATACATACATACCATGCGTACATATACAATACATACATACCATAAATACATATACAATACATACATACATACCATACGTACATATACAATACATACATACCATAAATACATATACAATACATACATACATACCATACGTACATATACAATACATACATATGCATCCATTCATATAGTTAAGGACTATGTATATATTCATGAAGCAGGATTAGGAGAAATATAAATTTTCTTTTATAGTCAAACTTCAGTGAATATTTTTAATATTTTTGATAATAAAACTAAGGCTGGAGCACTACTATGGTACGCACTAGGTTGTTGATGTAATTCAGGGACTTACTTTAATAATGTGTCAACATCGAATTGACTTTCAGATGGGTTCAGGCCATTCAGCTTTGTATTTAATTCTCCGTTGATGTAAGTAATTGCTAGCTCAATTGATCTTTCTCGTTCATTCTCTTCTATCTCAATTTCAGAGACTTTGGACATGTTCCAGATCTGGCTATTGAAACTACTTGTCATTACTGATGTAACAAGCTGATAACAAAAACAAAAAAAAAACGTTTGTAAGTGGTCACTGAAGTAGAATATTATCATGTGGAAATGGTAAACACAGCAAACCTACGAAAATGACATTGCTTCCCAAATTCTTTGTGTTCAAGGTAACTCAAGAAAAATAATGTCCATTTGTGCAGAAACCAATCTTTTTCTTCTTTCAGTCATAAGACTGTGACCACCCTGGGGTACTACTTTGAAGGATTTTAGTCAAATGAATTAGCCCCAGTACTTAGTTATTCTTCTTTTTAAGTCTGGTACTGATTCCACTGGTTTCTTTTGCCAAACCACTAAGTTACAGGGGTGTAAACACACAAACACTGTTTATCAAGCGGTTGCTGACAGAGAAACACAGACAGAAATATGCATACACACACACACACACACACACACATATTTCAGGCTTCTTTCAGTTTCCATCTATCAAATCCACTCACCAGGCTTTGGTCAGCCCAAGGGTGTAGTAGAAGACACTTGCTCAATGTGTCATACAGTGGGACTGAACCCAGAACCATGTGGTTGGGAAGCAAGTTTCTTACCACATAGCTCTACCTGTACCTCTGTACAGCCAGGCCTGCACCTATGACCAAAACTTCTTCCATCCAGTCTCAAAAGAGGCCGACCAAATAAGTACAAGGCTTAAAAAATACATATATAATAGGTGCAGGTATGGCTGTGTGGTAACAAGGTTGCTTCCCAACTATATGGTTCTGGGGTCAATCCCACTGCATGGTACCTTGAACAAGTGTCTTCTACTATAGCTTCGGGCTGACCAAAGCCTTGTGAGTGGATTTGGTAGGCAGATACTGAAAGAAGAGTGTGTGTGTGTGTGAGTGTGTGTGTGTGTGTGTGTGTGTGTGTGTGTGTGTGTGTGTGTGTGTGTGTGTGTGTGTGTGTGTGTGTGTGTGTGTGTGTGTGTGTCTCTACCCACCATCACTTGACAACTGATATTGGCGTGTTTACATCCCCATAACCTAGTAGTTCAGCAAAAGAGACCAATAGGTTAAGTACTAGGCTTACAAAGAATAAGTCCTGGAGTCGATTTCTTTGACTAAGAAAGAAAACCCTCAAAGGCAGTGCTCCAGTATGACCACATTCAGATGACTGAAACAAGTAAAAGGAAAATGCATGTATGCAGCAGTGCCCTGGATAATGGAAAATTTAATTTTTCCATTGATTTTCATGTTATGAAAGGATAGTGTATTTCAGAAAATTTTTTGGAAAACAACAACAGAACAATTTTTGGTATGAAAATAATTTCTGAACATACATAGTACAATATGTATACATGAAAGCATTTGAAAAGAAATACATTAGGAAATGAATATTCAAATTCTGCCAAGGTCGACTTTGCCTTTCATCCTTTCGGGGTCGATAAATTAAGTACCAGTTGTGTACAGTCTAATCGACTGCCCCCACTCCCCCAAAATTTTGGCCCTTGTGCCTAGAGTAGAAAAGAATATTGTAGTAGGGTATGTTCTTCCTGCAAGAGATGCTAACTACTGTGTGGAGAATGATGGTTGTAGTGGTGGTGGAAAGAGTTACTTGGAGGATAGGGGACACTACTTTTTTTATCTTATAGTTTATCATCATCAACATCTTACTTGAGGAGTGAAGAACTTATTCAAAATTATTTGATGATTATGGTGCATTATCGCTTTGTACACTCATGTAGCAACTGAGCTCATTGTAAACCCCATTTGTAATTTTTATGTTATATTCACAATTTAGGTTGTTATTAGCAAAAACTTGCAGACCTTCTTCTATAAGTGCCAATTGATAGAATAAGTACCAGGTTTAAAAACAAAAATACTGGATTAAAATGATGATGATGAATCATCTTTTACTTATATTTGTTACAGTTATTAGACTGCAGCCATGCTGGGGCACTGCCTTGAAGAATTTTTAGTCAAATGAATTGACCCCAGGACTTAGTTATTTTTCCTTTTTAAGCCTGGTACTTATTTTATTGAACTTTTTTGCCAAACCACTAATTTACAGAGATGTAGATATACCAACACTGGTTGTCAAGCAGTGATAGAGAACAAACAGACACAAAGACACATACATATATACGATAGGCTTCCCTTCAGTTTTTGTTTACCAAATCTACTCACAAGGCTTTGGTTGACCTGAGGCTATAGTAAGAGACACTTTCTCAAGGTGCCATGCTGTGGGAACAAACCTGGAACCATATAGCTGAGAAGCAAGCTTCCTATCACTCAACCACTCTTGCGGCTAAATTAAGAAAGGTAAAAGTGAAATGGCTGACTGGGTAAGCTACAAGACATCTGACTCTCAAGTCATAAGTTGTTATCTCATAACAGGTTTTGAAGTTGAATACTTAGTCCCACTTGCTAAAGCTTCTTGACTATTTTAAGAAATCTTTATTTCAAGTTGAAGATAATTAAACTTTGTGTAGTTAGTTGGCATTGTCTTAAGGAAAAAAGAAAATTTACCATCCATCAAATATTGCATTTTTTTTATTTCTTGACAGGAAAATTAACTTAAGAATGCTTATTGATTATTATTATTTCTTTTTTTTTTTTTGTAAAAAAAAAAAAATCATAGAATACTGCAGTTTTTGTACTGTTGTTCATTCTTTGTTTTCTCATTTTTCAAAGATTATTTGGCAAATTCTATGCAAAGCAGCAAAAAAATAATGTAAGGTAATTAGAACAGCAGAAAAAGAGCGGCACAGGCACAGGTGTAGCTGTGTCATAAGAAGTTTGCTTCCCAACAACACGGTTCCAGGTTCAGTTCCACAGTATGGCACCTTGCACAAGCTGTGAGTAGATTTGGTAGACAGAAACTGAAAGAAATTCATTGTGTGTGTCGATGTGTGTGTCGATGTGTGTGTGTGTGTGTGTGTCTGCACCACTGCTTGGCAACCAGTGTTGGTTTGTTTACTGCCCTGTAACTTAACAGTTTGGCAAAAAGAGCCTGATAGGTCAAGTACCAGGCTTGGAAACTGGTTAAGTATATAAATATTAATGTAAATAAATCTTATGCACTCTCTGTCTCTACAGTTTCAAGCTTTTCCTTTATTTCCTGTACACATACACACACATCATCCTCATTTAACGTCTGCTTTCCATGCTTGCATGTGTTGGCTGGTCAATTTGTTCGACTAAACCCTTCAAGGTGATGCCCTAGCATGGCCACAGCATGACTGAAACAAGTAAAAGATAAATAAAATAGATTTCTTAACTAAGAAGTGAGATATTTATCAAGTTCATATTTCTGCAGTTGTTATCCATAACTGAGGAGTTACATACTTGTAATGCATCTAATATATAATCATTGTCTAAATTTCAGTGTTGGAATGATAAATATTCAGCTTTCACTTCTGATTATCTAGAAAAGCATAGTAATTTCTCACAGCAATATATTGTTTAAAATATGCTAATTTCCATGCCAACTCAATACAAAGCTGCATATCTAATTAGAGATTCTCTCCTCATCACTACTGTAAGAAGTATGATGACATCCATGCTTACAGAGGAAGTTAGAAGAAAAGCTAAAACATGTTTTCCATACTTGCCAAGATAATTAAAATATTAGCTTCTGGTTAAGTTCTGTGCTTCTGACAAGTTGCTGTGCTTGAGAAGACACATCAAGTAAGGTGGTTGTGGCCAGTGCTGGTGACATGTGAAAGTCCCCTGTGCTGGTGACACATAAAAAGCACCCCTGCCAATGACACGTAAAAGACACCCAGTAAACTCTGTGACATGATTGACATTAGGAAGGGCATTGAGCTGTAGACTGGAGCAGCTCTCCAGTTTACCATCTCCAGTCAAACCATCTAACCCATGCCAGCATGGAAAATGGATGTTAGATGATGATGATGATTAGTCTCTGACTAATACTGTCTTTTCCTCACTACATAAACATTTTTTTTAATGCTCACTGCATTTATATATATGTATGTCCCTAATCTTGCAGGCTTATAGGTGCTGGTGCCACATAAAAAGTGCCCATGCCAGTGTCACATAAAAGCATCCAGTACACTCTGTAAAGTGGCTGGCGTTAGGAAAGGCATCCAGCTATAGAAACCATGCCAAAACAGACAGGGAGTCTGAACAGCCCTTCAGCTGGTCAGGTCCTGTCAAACCATCCAACCCATGCAAGCATGGAAAACAGACGTTAAATGAGGATGATGTGTGTGTATGTGTATTGTGTGTGAGTGTACAGGAAAAAAAAAAAAAGCTTGAAAATGTAGACAGAGAGTGCATAAGATTTATTTACATTAATATTTATATACTTAACCAGTTTCCACATTTGATGATTTTCAAAAGTGTATGATTCAAAGGATGCAGAGCTGTATCACAAACTGTATCATTTCAAGCCATTGTTTTAAAATTTGTTTGATTTTGCAGAAAGAATGTGGCTCAGATGAATGTTATCAATTAACATACGGATTGATTGGTTGAGGATGGTCACACAATGAGGCATGAGTGTGGAGACATTGCTGTTCTGTTAAGAAATTTGCTTCCCAACCACATGGTTCTGGGTTCATTCCCACCACATAGCCCTTTGGGCAAGTATCTTCTATTATAACCTTGGGTCAACCAAAGCCTTGTGAATGGATTTGATAGATGGAAACTGTGTGTGTGCGTGTGTGTGTGTGTGTGTGTATTTTTTGCATTTCTTTGTCTTGACATTGCAGGATTGCTATAAGATGAATGTTGTTCATTTCTAATATTCTGTGTAAATATGTCTGGCCACTGGAGGATATTACCTTACTTAGAAATAGGTAACAGGAAGGGCATCCAACAAGAGAAAATCTGGCTCAATAAACTCTGTGCAACCCATACAAGCATGGCAGATCAGATGTTAAAAGATTATGATGATGATGATGATGAAACATACACACACACGAGCTGGCAGAAATGTTAGCACGCCGGGCAAAATGCTTAGCAGTATTTCGTCTGCCGTTGCGTTCTGAGTTCAAAATCCACCGAGGTCGACTTTGCCTTTCATCCTTTTGGGGTCGATAAATTAAGTACCAGTTACGCACTGGGGTCGATGTTATCGACTTAATCCCTTTGTCTGTCCTTGTTTGTCCTCTCTATGTTTAGCCCCTTGTGGGTAATAAAGAAATAAGAAACATACACACACACACACACACACACACACACAAACATTTATTTAGGACTACTGAGCCTCTGTTGGATTTGTAACACTTTTCTTCAACCCCTTTAATCCTCTATATCATTTGTATTCTGTGTAAGTCGGACCTTTTTGTATGCAAGCATATATACATTTTTTAGTATTTCATGTATTAATATAGTAAAACTTTAATATATTGATCTGTCTGACTTACTTATCCCTACATTTATTTCTATATCTCTATTTAAAAGAACACTGTAATTCACTTGAAGCTTTGTAATACAGAAGTACAAAATGAAGGAAAAGAGAAATAAGGAAAGCTTTTTGTAAAACTTTCTAAATTTTCAATAAAAGAGGATTGTTATTTAACCCCAGGTCAGCTTTGATCAAGCACACCTATGATAAAAAGGTTCCATTCACGATTATCTGTTCTTTTAGTTTCAGGCAATGTATCTAATACTATATTATCTGTGCACTTTTGCTAATGACAGAAGGTTTTTGGAAGACAATTTAGCTGTTATTTCTAGTCAATCAAATGACCTTGTAGAGGCTGCCTCATTGGTTCAAATATGAGAAAGTTTATCAGTCAGGTGAACAACTTTTTATTGATGATATTTATGATATCTAGGATGCTACTGCTGAAAGGAAGAAAATTGTGTCATCTCAGATATAAGATGATAGTATTCCTCTGCAGGAGATATCTGAATCTGGCAGAGTGCCAGTAATTGTTTAAGTTATGATGCAGATGCATATCTATATGCAGATGTGTGTGCATATGCATGTAGGTAGGTATGATTGTACATGTACATCATAGAAACGTCTTAGAAACTTAAATGTTATGTAATGTGACAAAGTGCTAAGAATGATTCAGTTTTAGATGTTACACAAAAAGATTCAGGATAGAAATTTCAGCAATTTTCAAAATTTTATTTAGAAATGTGTTTGTTTTAGGGGGGGGCAGGAAGGAGAAAGGGGCAGAGATACAGAGCTAATATTCTGAAAAAGATAGTGAGATAGATAAATGAATTAGTTTAGATTTATTTTCCTAGATCTTATCTTCATCTTCCTTGAAGGGTTTCTTCTGATTATCCCTGATAATAATTGTCAAGATAAATACAGTTATAGTTAGATATATAAAGTAAAAATACTGACGAAAATGATTTCAAAATGTTGACAACTAAATTATTCTTTTTAACACTAATGTTTACGATCACAAAGAATAATGACTTGTTTTTAATTATTTAATCTTTTTTCATTTGGAAAACTTAACTATGAAGGACTGTTTTTTTTTTTTTCTGTTTTAATTACATATAAAAATCTGAACAAGAGTCACTCTTCCTTATAATTACTGTTGTGTGTGTTACTTAAAATCTCCAAATAAATCAACACACACTATATGTCACTGATAACTGAGAATGAAGAGAGCTCTTTTAGTAGTAGAAAATTTTGTCTAGAAATAATACAAGTTCTACAAAATTTATGAAAGACTTTTAGGGAAGCCCCCCCACTTAGATATTATGGCAGGATAGTTTATATTGCCTATCTTCAAGAACAAGCTGTCCATTTGTTTCCTTGTTTTTCAGCATGTATAAGCACAGTAAGAGAAGTGTTTAAACAAATCTTTTCTGAATCAGGAGGGGCCATGAATTATAGGAAGAATTCCTGAAGACAAACCATACTGACATTGTAACTGTTAAGTTGTTGTTATAAGACAAAAAAAATAAAAAGAAATGAAAGAAAGAAAAAGAAATTAGAAGTGAATATTTTTACAAGCAACAGCTTTCTGATACACAGTTTTCAGTGTGTGGGACCTGTTGAAAGCGAAATATTTGTCTCTTCACAAATAAAGTACAACATTAAAAACAGTTTATGTATGAGGTTTGCATCCTGAAGACAAGCTAAGTTGTCAAAAGATGATAAAATGTTTTCCAAGCAACCAGAGAGATAATTGTATAGAATAACTATCAACTATTAACCTGTTTCAAAACTTTTCCCTGTATAAACAAACACCTTCAAAGAAAAAGTGAAAGAAAATTGTTCCAAATGAAATAGCTCTATGTTTATTTAATGAACACACACACACACACACATTGTGGAATTTCAGATTTTTCATTCCAAGAAGTTAAATTTCCTCTCTGATAAACACAGCCAATGCAAGGTTGTAAAAAAATTACTCAGGGATGCCTTTTGCATAAAGAACATTTAGTAAGTGTGGCTTAACTTATTCTTCACTGCAAGTCTCCACTTAATTTTTTTAATGAATATAAATTTCAGAGATCCCTACTTTCCTTCCTTGGCAAGAATTATCATTAACATTGACTTTTCTTCTCATTACAGATATAATTTCAATTGATTAAAAATTATTTTGGCCTTATCCAGTATACTGGCCTGCACTTAATGATTTAGTATTGAATGTAGAAGTAAAAATAAACACAAAAGAGACAAATATAAACTTAAGAAAAGTGAAGTTATAAATTATTGAAATGTTCGTATTGATTTCTCTAATATTTAATATTTCAAGAACAAACAAGGCAGTGAACTCACAGAATTGTTAGCATGCTGGGCAAAATGCTTAGCGGCATTTCACTTGTCTTTACATTCTGAGTTCAAATTCTGCTGAGGTTGACTTTGCCTTTCATTCTTTTGGGATCAATAAAATAAATACCAGTTGAGAACTGGGGGCGATGTAATCGACTTTCCCCCTCGCCTGAAACTGCTAGCCTTGTGTCAAAATTTGAAACCCGTATTTCAAGAACAATGGATTGGCAGAAAGCTAAAGTATTGGATAAAATGCTTTGCATTCTTAGTTCAAATCCCACTAAGTCCAACCTTGCATTTCGTTCCTTTAGGGTTGACAAAATAAAGTATCAGGCAAGTACCTAACGTTGGTCTAATCAACTAGGCCTTCTCCTCAAAGTTGCTAGCCTTGCACCTCAATAAAAAAACAATACTTAATATTTCATACTGACTTTCATATTTATAGTTGCAGGCATGGCTGTGTGGCAGGAAGGTTGCTTCCCAACCTCATAGTTCCAGATTCAGTCCCACTGTGTGGCACCTTGGGCAAATGCCTTCTACTATAGGCCTGAGCTGACCAAAGCCTTGTGAGTAGATTTGGTAGAAAGAAACTGAAAGAAGCCCGTCATATCTATCTATATATATATATATATATATATATATATATATATATATATATATATATATATATATATATATATATTAGGCTGAGTAAAAAGTAAGCAATGTTTTGAAACATGAAATTTATCACAATATATTTCAACAATGTGGAAATTTTATTCATCAAAGTAAGTACCATTATGGAGGTGCAATAGCCCAGTGGTTATGGTAGCGGACACACAGTCGGAGGATCACAGTTTCGATTCCCAGACCGGGTGTTGTGTGTGTTTATCGAGCAAAAACACCTAAAGCTCCACAAGGCTCTGTTGTACTCTTTTGCCCCAACTTTCTCTCACTGTTTCTTGAGTAATGCTACGATGGACTGACGTCCCGTCCAGCTGAGGGAACACATACACCATAGAAACTGGGAAACCAGGCCCATGATCCTGGCTAGGCTTTAAAAGGGCATATAAAAAATAAAATAAAATAAGTACCATTACAATCAGCACATTTTTGCTGAGTTACAAGCTTGTTTATTCTGGTAACATAAAAATCTGGAGTTCTGGAGCTGATAACTCTTTGAATGCATTTTCAAAATTGGTTTCATTTTTGAACTCCTTCTCTCTTCTATCTTCACCTTCATTTTCCATAGCCAGGCTATTTCATACTTAAGAGGGCTGTATTTATCTATCTATCTTTTCACCTACCTTCTTGACTATTCATGGATCAAAGGGGCATACAACATCAACTATATAGCATATGTAGTGCACCTTGTCCACCACCACTAGGTCCGATCTGTTATGCTCTAGTACCTGATCTGTTTGGATTGGGAAATCCCAGAGGATTTTGCTAGTCTCCAACTCCGCCACTCTCTGTGATTTGTGCTCATACCACATCTTGCCTCTCTCTAGCCACCACTTTTCGCAGTTTCCACTGGAGCACTTTCACTTACATGGTCATGTTGCTATACCTTGTAGTGGTTTTGGGCATGTCTAGGGCATTCGTCTGTGATATGGACAATGGTTTATTCACCCTATTGCAGATGCAACACAGCAGAATTCCTTTCATCAGCCAATCCCACCTATTTTTTCCAGCAACTTCTGTTGTAGCTACATGGAATTGATTATTATTATCATTGAGTGACAGAGCAGTGCATGCCATCAAAGTGTCACTGGGGTACAGATATATGAAGTCCGATATACCCATCATGACTACCCATCTGATAAGGGTACACCAAGCACATGCATCACAACCATACATGCATGAAATGGTGATCTCATATCAAGAAAAATAGTGCACAACCTTGCAGGTGGAGCCCAGTTAGAATTTTCTTCAGGCTGAGTAGCCCATCCCACTTGAAAGTTCTCTGAATAAGGTTTTTTTAAGGATGATGAACAAAACACCCATGTTTCCAGAGGTGAATTATTCACACTCCAAAGAATTCTGCTCAACATATGGTTATGATGCTCCCTGCTGCTTCTGCTAGTGATCAGAGATTCACACATCGTCAGCCACTAAGGCACATGCTCAACTGGTTACGGTCAAACAACTGACAAGCAAATCTGTGGTACTAAGCAGAATACTTGCTGTAGCCCATCTTTTACACCAAGACAAAAATATGATAACACTTCCAATCAGTTAAGATCCAAAGCCATGAGAGCCACTGCCTAGTACTACATCAGGGCATTATTATATTATTATTTTTGTTTTTATCTCAGGTTTTGGTGGAACCCCTGGAGTCTTGCATGCATAGCAGGCTTACTGCCTGCCATCTACAGTACCATACTATCTGTTCTTTTCAACTATCTAATACTTTCCTGATTATTCTGGCCATGCCATTATTATTATTATGATTATTATTATTATTATTATTTATTAAGGGCTCTTGGAAAAGAAAAATTATCAAATCTTGAAACACAAATACTTCAATAAAAATCTGTTCAAGCTATATTATTGAAATATTTCTCCTAATTCTAAGCAAGTATTACAGGCTTATTGTACAGACAAGTATTACAGTGCTTAGTCAAGGCAATAGGAACCATTCTTCTGCGAATCATAAGGTGAATACTAGATCTTCAGTGGTTGATGTCCAACAGGTCTTCAGAACTAATTCCTTCCATCAATATTTACATGGACATAAAAAAGGAATTAGTTTACTCAAATCAGTACTATGAACTATTTTCTCTTTATAAGAATAGTCTAACTTCATAAAATGTTTCATTTTAGCTTAATTTATTTACCTCAAGTTATGCAATGCTGATGATTCCAAAGAAGGACAAAATAACAATAAGTGGATACAACTAGAAACTCTAAGATTTTTATAATGTGTAGGAAAATAAATATTACATGTGTATATTCTGTACACCTTTATTTTTTGATTTCAATTTCTAACTTCCAAACCCACTTCAACATAAACTTATCTAGAATGGATTGTCTCCATTATGATAGTTGACCATCAGGGGTATATTGTGTGTTAAGAAAAAAAAAGAATTTTGAAATATTTATAGCATTTGTCCACATAAGTAAAATAAAAAGAAAATAGTCTCTTTTATCTTCTTATATAAAATACACCTCTGTGTGTGTGTGTATTTGCTTTACACATGAAAACAGCTACATGAATTGCTTCCATACTTGGGATGTATGAATAATTTGACCTTGGATACATGATAGGGTCTTCAGTTTGTTTTTTTATTAAAAATAAATAATATTGCTTTATATAAATGATTCACTTCTTTAAAAAGGGTTCTCAAAGTCAACTTCCAGTATTGACATAGCAATGGCAAAATTTCTGTTTTCATTTGCAAAGTCTCTCACTCTCAATTTTGATGTTTTCATTTCAAGTTTTAATTCACTATTTACAAACAACTACGATAAATTACTGAAAGAAATATTTACTAAGTTCACAAATTTAAATATTTGGTACAAGGGTTAATTATTTATACAATTTTTTCATTTCATGTTTATTTCATTCATTGTTTGCAATGTTCTCTCCCCCCCCTCTCTCTCTCTCTCACACACACACACACACACACACACACACACACACACACACACACACACGTGTTTTTGTAAGTATGTTTGTATACATTTATGTATGCATGTGTATTTGTGAGAGAGAGAGAGAGAGAGTCAGTCAGTTAAGGGGTGTGTTGTCATGTATACATACATACATAAGTACATATGCATTATTCATCTTTTTTGTATGTATGAATGTATGTGTGCATGCGTGGGACATTCCACAATCACCATTTATTTCAATCACTCTTGTGAAGATATTCACATAACTTATTTTTTCATTTAATCTCCATTTTAATTTTCAAAAATGTTTCCAAGAACAATGTTCTCACACTCTACAAGAGGAGTCAGGGTAGTTGTAGATGATCAGTATCCTACAGTGAAGTAAAGATAAGTACGGGTAGCCAGAGCCAATGTTGAATTCTGCAACTCTGTTAACACTATTAAGTATGTTTGCAAATATATAAACAATGGTTTAGATGATACAACATACACTCTTATGCAGAATGGTAGTCAGCAGATAAATAAAAATGACAAAGATGCACAGTATGACAGAGGAAGATATATCAGTACCAGTGAGGCTTTTTGGCACCTCTTCAATTGTCCTATTCATGAGAGGCACCCAGCCATCATTCATCTGAGTGTCCATCCAGAGAATGGCCACAGGGTTATCTTTACAAAACAAACAGCTTTGCAAAAAGCACTTTCACCAAAAGAGACTACCCTTACTGCCTTTTTTAAGTTGTGTCAAGAAGATGCAAGAAAATTCCTTTACCCAAGTATTACACCTGGAGAAACAATAAATGGCACAAGAGGAAATGAGGGGCTGATGTTCTTGCAAGAGTTTACAGGATCACCCTAAGCCAAGCAGAATGCTACTATTTACAGCTCCTTTTGCATAAGGTGTGTGGTCCCAAATCATTCGAAGATTCGAGGAGGGTAAATGGTCATGTGTGTGAAACTTATAGGGAAGCATGCTATCAACAAGGTTTTTTTTTTTAGAAAATGATTAGCATTGGGACTTTGCATTGACTGAAGCATCAATATCAGATTCTCC
This sequence comes from Octopus bimaculoides, assembly GCF_001194135.2. Taxonomy (NCBI): domain Eukaryota; kingdom Metazoa; phylum Mollusca; class Cephalopoda; order Octopoda; family Octopodidae; genus Octopus; species Octopus bimaculoides. The sequence continues at coordinate 18,035,545 of NC_068994.1, forward strand.
AAGGGAACTTCGTAACCTTTTTGCAATTATACTGAATATGTGTCAACTTGGCAGTCTCCTACAGCTTTTGATGAAACATCGTGAGGACATGGCTGAGGATTTAAAGTATGCAGTTCAACAGGCAAACCCAAATATCAATATTCAGTTCTCTGAAACAATTTTTAACCAAGTACTGATTGAAATTGAGGATCAAGTTTTGGCCATGGGAGGCAAAAATTTGCAAGAGTCTGCCTCTAGACTACCAAAATCAAACCATCAAATTAGTGATTTAACTTCAAGAGACATAGCAAGAGAGATAAATTATGACATCACATTTGTGAATGAACATGAAACTAAACTTCTTCCAGAACAATTTTTCGTTTTTTATTATTATTATTATTATTTTGTGTTATGAATTCAGAATTGATTTCCTAGTTGAAGAATAAATTGAATTTAGAATAACAGATTTCTATACGACATATTTTGCTTTTCACTTCCAATATATAAGGAACAACCTAATTCCCTGGGTAATGCCACATGCCTCTGCTAGTCAATAAATTAACTATTAACATTTCATTTAACAGCTTCCTCACAACTGACTCTTCACATTTATTAGGAACACACACACACATTAATTTATAGTTAAATAAAAAAAACCTAATCACATATGAAGTTAATGTTCAGCTCAAATTGCCTCCAAAAGATTAAAGAAAAAAAACCTTCATCAAGCAAGGACGACATGAATCTAATTCAGCTGAACACCAGATAGACTGCTATCTATCTGCTATCTAGGTAGGCTAAACCTGAGATACCAGCTGTAAATGTAATTAAATTACGAGACAGAGCAAGAACTGCTTCATAGTGCCAAACTGTTGTCAACAGATAATTTGCTGGTGTCTTCTTTCAGGAATTTAACTAGAAAAGTTTGGAATTAGCAGGTAAATCTAAAGAAGAATGTGCTGCAGTAATACACACACACACACATGTGTGTGTGTGTGTGTGTGTGTGTGTGTGTATGTATATATATATATATATATATATATATATATATATATATATATATAAATGGGTTGGTTATTTTTTAAGAAGTTATTGTATGTATTGAGCAGAACAACTATAAGTTCACAAGAATAAGATGAAGCATACATAATTAGGAACTCTATTTTTATTGTAATAGACTGCTGTTTTTTAGCCCCAGATCATACAGACCTGTGATCAAAAGCATTCTAGCTGTAACTACTCTATCTTTTTAGAGATATTTAGGACTGCATTATCTAATATGTCCTTCTTTTAAAATAACTGGATGTGATCTGAAAGAAATTTCACTGTTATTTTTGGCAGATTGAATGATTATGTAATAGTTTCCTTACTGGCTAGCATTTTGTTATTGGTGTTGTTATTGATAAAGTGGCAGAGAAATAAATCTTGAGATGAATAGATGATAATCCCATATGATCAGGTACTTTTTACCCAACAGAAATATGGAATAAGAGTGTTCTGCCTAGAAACAACAGAATTCCTATAGTGAATTGGAACTCCTGCACCGAAGTCAATTTGATCAAATATATTCTTATAAATGCACAGTTCAGTCCTAAAGTCATTGTCATCACCTTCATCATCATCATTGTAAGCTAGAAGCATGGAATACTATCAACCAGACTAAAAACTAAGCACACATGACAAGATCTGCCTCATGATAACATGTACAAAATTTATGAACAGAGTTCAATGTCAAACACCTACATTTTCTGTCCGACCATTCATTACAAGAAGTATATTTGAACCAATGAAGCTAGTACAATCACTTATCCATCTCTATTTTTTATTTATTTTACTTTAGTTATCTATTTTATTTTATTTTACTTTTTACTTAATTTGGCACAATCTTAAAAAAAGTAAGTAGAAGAACAGACTTGTTAGAAAATGTTCTCGGATATAAAAATAGACACAGGATGGTCAAAGCTAGAATGCTTTTGATCGTAGGTCTGTTTAGTACTGACCTAGAGCTAAATAGCAACAGCACAACTAGATTGTCTCTCAATAGGTAAATAGAATTATTGACTGAGGGATGCGAAACAGAAGTTGTGACAGTCAACCTATTGCCAAGGATGTTAGTACCATAAAGGAAGAAAATAACCAAATTGCAAAGTTCATTTATCCAGGAAATTAGGTGAGTGAAGGTACATGGCCTAGAAACTAGGGTGTTGCACTTATGACTACAACCTGAGTGGTGCGTTCTGTTCTTGAGCAAAGCACTTCATTTTATGTTGCTCCAGTCCACTCAGCTGTAAATGAGATCCAGTAATAACTGAAAAGTGTTGCACTTATAACCATAAGATCATGGTTTCAATTCTCAGACTGGGCTGTGTGTTGTGTTCTTGAGCAAAACACTTCATTTCACACTGCTCCAGTTAACTCAGCTGTAAATGAGTTCCAGCAATAACTGGGAAGTTAATCCTGCAAGGGAACAGTGCTCCTTTCCAGGGGAGTTTTGTAATCTCAATCACCTATATACCATGGAAACCAAGTTAAGCTCCAGACTCTTGAGTTTGAGGGCTTGTGACAGACCTAAGACTAAGTCTTGCTATTGTTCCATAGAAATCATAAACTACCAAACAACTAAACATATTACTAAAACTAGTTAATGGGAGAAGAGAAAATAGGTACTACTAAATGGATATGTACAGAAATCATCAAGAAATATGGTGGGGGGTGGGGATATCAGTGGAAAACATATTTGAACAATTTTTTCATCTGTGGAAATAATTATTTGAAGAATTCATTGTTTTCCATTGTTTTGTTTTGTTTATTTATATATTTATTTATTTTGTGAATATAAAAATAAGAGTTGTTATTGAAAAGGAAGTAGTTTGGCAGGAAGATTTTGGCTTCATTAAGGAAAAGCCTTACAATCTTTATTTTTGTCTGCTTATATCTGTGTTTCTATGGAGACAAGCCATCTGGTTGTGATGTGTTCGAGGAAGATGTCAGAAGCCCAATGTGAACAGAAACCATACTGAGCAGAATATGATTTCATTGTATCTGGCAAAGATCACCACATGAACTCAGAAATAGTTAAAGGAAAGTTAAGAATAGTTAGTTGTTTTTGTAAAATGCAACAAACAGCAAGAGGCTGAGTGAAGTTATCAAAATTACTAGAACAGCTGTTATTTGAAAAATATATTAAAAAAACATTTTAACACATTTAAAGAGTTAAGAAATGTGTAAAGAAAAAAGGGGGATTCAAATTATCAGCTAATTACTGAATATTTCTCACTTCTATGAAATAAACATTAACTCTAATTGGGTCCTATGGCACTATGAGATTTAAATAGAATAATTATGAAATTAATAAAGCTTAACTAATATTTGATGAAAGTATTACTCTATGAATTCAGTGACTATGTACTTTATGGTGTCAAAGTTGCTGGATCATTGATCTGAGTTCAAATTTTGAGAAGGTCAACAATCTTCCCTTTTCTGAGGATCAATAAAAAAAAAAGTGTTAGTAATATGTTAGATTGTAGTTATGGACATGTGAAATTCACCCATGTCAGTGACATGTAAAATGTACCTGTCTTGCTGATGCATAAATCACGTCCAGTACATTCTGTGGAGTGTTTGGTGTTAGGAAGGGCATCCAACTACAGAAACCAATCCAAAACAGAGTGGAGCCTGGTGCAGCTCTCTGGCTTGCCAGCTCCAGTCAAACTGTCTTACCCATTGCAGCTTGGAAAACAGATGTTAAATGATGATGATGATGATGATGATGATGTTAGAGAGCAGAGGTAAAATGGCCATGTAAGTATGATATTGAACTAACAACTACTGGGATTTAGGTTCAAACAAGTTGTTGATATTTTGTTCAGCCTCTGAGCAGAATGCATTATTCTACATTACATTATGTCAGGACTACAGGTACAACTCATATTTGCCAGCTGAGTGGCCTGGAACAATGAGAAATAAAGTGTAATGCTTAAGGACACAACCCACCACTGGGAATAGAACTCATGACCTTATGATTGTGAGCCAAATATCCTAGTCATTAAACCATGTGCCTTCTATACCAATTACAATTACAATGTAAATAGTTCCTAAATTCTGAAAGATTTTTTAAAGCCCAGTGTATATTCCTAGCTTTATGATATTAGGAGATAATTCTTTCCACAACACAGAACAGTAGTCTATTACAGGTAACATTCCCAGATGAACTGGCACTTTGTTTTATGAATCATGCTTATCCTCATCAACATTGTAATTTAACATATATTTTTCTAAGCTGGCATAGGTTTGACAAGAGCTGGCAAGCTAGAGGACTGTGTCAAGCTCTATTGGCTGCTTCTATGGTTTCTATGGCTGAATTATGAATAACATGTTTTTCAACTTATGCTTTTATAACTCATCTCTTTATCTGAGCTACAGTTATGGGTTAAAGTTATGATTAAAGTTACGGGTTAAAGATAACAGAAGCTATCAACTACTTCTAGGTATCTCCCCTGACATTTGATAGAGTCTATTTTCTTTACATTTCTAGTATTTATTCCCTGTACATCATCCCTGCACAAAGACTATTTTCCCAGTTAACCTTCCTCTGATATTGCTGCACTTCTTATGTATCCATAGCTTGCACCAGGTACATCTTATGGAGTTTTTACTTATGCCTTTTCTACATATTGAGCAGGGCCATCTACCTGAAAGGATTTGTGATTTGTTTGCTTTCCTATTTACTAAGACTTTGGGTTTTGCTAAATTAACTTTAAGGCCCTTTGATTCTAGACCTTGCTTCCACACCTGGAATTTCTTCTCTAGTTCTGGTAGTGAATCAGCTATATATATATATATATATATATATATATATATATATATAGCTGATTCTTTCAGTTTCTATCTACCAAATTCACTCACAAAGCTTTGGTCGGCCTAAGGTTATTATAGAAGACACTTGCCCAAGGTGTCATGCAATGGGACTGAACCCAGAACCATATGGTTACAAAGCAAACTTCTTACCACACAGCCACAACCCTTTTTTTTATTGTCTGGAACTGCCAAAGCAGCATGGAGATGGAAGTGGCAGGAGAAAATAAACTAATACAAAACTTACTTTAAATTAAAAAGTAATTAGAAATTATCAGATGTGTCCATCTATATTATTTATTAGTGTAAGATAATAAAACCAAAAGATAAAGTAGGTAGATACTTATTGTAGCTTACATGGGCCTAGGAACAAGGGATGCAAGTGCACCTTCTAAAATTTTGGCAGGGATGCAAAATCAAGATTTGCACCCCTATTTACTTTTATCGGGTTTAGAAAACAGTACATAAAAAATGATCTGTAAAAAGTAGTTTGAAGTTAAGTTTCTTGTCAAAGAACAAAGAACAAAAATAGATGATAACAAAAACAATAAAACCGTGTTTGTAAAAAAAATGTTGGACCTGCGTTTGCAACCCCTAAGCAAATTTCATTCCTAAGTCAGAAGGAGGCCAATGATGATAATGATGAAAGTGGTCATGAGGATAACAGTGATGGAGTGGAGAGTAGTGGTTAGCAGTGATGGAGTGAGGACAATGGTGGTGGAGTTCGGGATAATGGATAATGGTGATAGAGTTAGAAAAATGATGGTGAAATAGATAACAGGGCTGTAGCAGGGATAATGATAGTGGAGGAGAGATAATGGTCACAGTGTGAAAAAAATTGGAATAGAATTGGTTTTAACCCTTTAGCATTTAAACTGGTCATATCCTGCCAAAATATTCAACCTGTTTTATGCTCAAGCTGGCTATATCTGGCCTCTCACACCAACTCTACAATATCATTCTAAAAATTAACAGTTAGCTCATCAAAATCTGAAAACTTTAAGATAATACATGACTAATTCAAAACAATGTGAATGAATAAGTATTACATTTCACAGAAGAAAATTGTCATAATAGGGGCAAAGATCTTCATAGTAGGAGCAAATATTGAAAAAATTATTTATAATGAGGGTAACCAAATTAAATCAGTGTGATGTGTGGCATTTTAAGGAAAGAAACACATCCTCTTCACATCACATAGACTTATCCCATTATATGAGTTTTATTGAATGTTTCCACTTGTCTCCTTGAATTCTAATGTTTAACTTTGGTGTTAGTAATTGTCTAAGAAATGAAATTAATGTCAAAGATAATGGAATTAGTGCTGACATGAAACACTGATGTTATTGTTTTTGAGGCTTGGGGTATAAGAGCAAACCTCTGTGAGGTTGTTGTTGATAACTTTAATGAAGACGATGATAATGGAACTTTTGTACTAACTTATTCATTAATATATTTCCACCATGAATATAAAAAGAAAGGCACATAAAAATTGATTGATTTTACACTCAAATGTGAAAAGAGTTAGTCAAATATCAATTAACTATTGTTTATTTGGATTATTCAATAGAATGAAGATTGCCAAAACAATAACATATTAGAAAGCAATTCCTCAATGGATCTGATTACTGAAAAGCATTTAACAGAATCCCATATCGTTGGATATAAAAGATACTTCCTATAAATAAGCAGCCTCATTAATTACAAAATACATTAATGATGCTTTCTCACAATCTTTCAAACAGACTCATTTTCATTATAATTTTGTTTAGCTCCAACATCATTAACAAATCTACTGAACAAAACTATCAATGATTACACTGTGTAACAAAATTTTAATATTCTTTTTTTTTGTCTTTGGTCAGTAAGTGTTACATCCAATTTGCTTCTATTAAGAAATCAAAGGAAAGGACTACTATTCCCTTCAAACTTTGCTTTTGTCACCTGGACATCAATGTTTTGAAACTGACCTATTTTCCATTACATTTCAGACAAATTCAGTGTTGAGTTGCTGAAGCAGAAATATCATTATAGCAAATATTCTGCTTAATACCACAGATTTGCTTGTCAGTTGTTTGACCTTAACCACTTGAGCATGTCCCTTAGTGGTTGACAATATGTGCATCTCCAATGATGAGCAGGAGTAGTGGGGAAGCATCATAGCCATGTGTTGAGAGGGATTCTTTGAGGTTTGAATAAATGTAATAAAAGCAAAGTTTGAAGGAAATGTTAACCATTTTTCATACATTCTAGGGGTAAGCAAATAGTAAATAACAGTTGCTACCCAAGGACAAAAATCATGTTAGACAGTGTTATAGATGCTATAGACCAGTGGTTCTCAGTTGGGGTCATATGGCCCTTGGTGGTCCACATAAAATTCCATTGTTAAAACTTATGTGCAATAAATTGGTTTTACTTCTATAATATATAAAATATTTTCACAATTTTTTTAATACAATTTCTTATGATATTTAATAATAAGAATATAATAGGATTGTTTAAATATTGAATGGCTATAAGTGTCCACTTGAGTAAAATAGGAATCATAGAGGTTCATAGGTCAAAAATAGTTGAAAACCACTGCTATTGACAAACTATTCTAATTTTGACCAAAACTCTCTTGATACCTAAGTCTACCTAGCTCTACATAGCTATTGTATTTCATTCATTTAATCTGTTTATAGAATCAGTAGTGAAATTGACAAAATGCCTCAATCCTCAACTACTGAAATAACAATAATAATAATAATAATAATAATAATAATAATAATAATAATAATAATGGTTCTAAATTTTTCCACAAGGGCAGCCATTTTGGGGGAGGAGATAAGTTGATTACATCGACCCTGAAAGGATGAAAGGCAAAGTCAATCTCGATGGAATTTGAAATCAGGACATAAAGATGGGAAAAAACTGCTAAGCATTTTGCCCAGCATTCTAATGATTCTGCCAGCTCACTGCCTTAATAATAATAATCATAATAAAAATAATAATAATAATAATAAGGCATTGAATACCAACTCAGTGGAAGGGATATATACCACACATGTGCAATGGACCTCTGCAGAATGTGTGGGAAGACAGGTGAAAGCGTGAGTTACATTGTTAGTGTTTGTGAAAGCCTTGTGCAGAAAGAGTACAAGTGTAGACATGACAAGGTAGCCCAAAACCTTCACTGGCTACTATGCCAGAAGTATGGATACAAGGTAATGGGTGCTCGATACCAACATACACCAAAAAAGGTAAAGGACAAAAAGGGGAAGGCAAAAATCCTCTGTGACTTTGACTTCCAGGCAGACAAGGTGTTAGAGCACTGAAGGCCAGATATAGTAACCTTTAGGAGGGACAAACAAGAGTGCCTAATATTCGACATGGCAGTGCCAGGTGATCAACATATCATCATGAAAGAAAGAGAAAAGACTGGTAAATTTGGAGACCTGAAAATTGAGATCACCAGGATGTGGCAGCTATGAAAGTCAAACATAAAGGTTGTCCCTGTTGTCATCAGAGCACTGGGTTCAATACCACCCAACCTGAAGAAACATCTGAAAACTTTAGAAATACCCTATAATCTAGGTATTGCAAAAGTCAGCATTACTTAGAACTGCATGCACATTACATAAAGTACTGTCTGTCTGAGGACCTTGTTGTGACTTGACAGATAGTACAAACCCCCAGTAGACACAATATCTTCAATCAATAACATCATGATATTGGATACTGTGTGATGTCTTAATAAGTTTTTATAAGTATCTTGAAATACACGAAAGGAAAGGGATTCAACAAGGATCAATGAAAGAGAAGATCAGGAAAGAGTATTATAGATGTGTCAGAATGGTCCTGAATACTAAGCTGAACTTCCAGAATAGAATTGCAGCTATAAACTCCCTGGCTGTACCAGTTGTCAAGTATAGCCTTAATGCCATCAGTTAGAATCTGAGTGAAATCTAGTGTATGGACATGAAGACTAGGAAACTGCTGACCCTACACAGAATACACCACCCAAAATCAGACGTCCACAGGCTCTATCTCTCATGAAAGGAAGGCAGTAGAGGTCTAATCCAACCTGAAACATCCTATAAAATGACCATGATAGGACCCCAAGTGTTTGTCCAAAGTAACACTGACTGGATGATACAGCTTGTAAGGCAACATGAACAGATTAAGAAATTGCAAACAATCTCAAAAGAAGCATATAAATACAATATAAATACAGAAGAGAGATTAACCTGCCTGATTATGATGATGATAAGGAGGACACACTAACTACTAAGGCAGCAAAAAAGTGCAAAACAAAAGCCAAACAGGAAAGCTTGAAGGTAATAGCGAAACTGTGGCAAGAAAAACCATTGCATGGACGACAATAGCCCACACAAACTAGGGAAGCTTATGTAGTTATGAGAAGAACTCATCAGTGGCTGCAGAGTGCTGGTTTGAAAGCCAAGACAGAAGGATTTATTCTAGCAGCACAAGATCAGAGTCTTCTCACTCAGAACTATCAAGTTAATGTCATACACAATGAGGTAGACACAAAGTGTAGATTCTGCAATGACAAACTGAAGAGTATTTACTACATTGTTGCCGGTCACTCAGTCCTTGCCCCTACAGAATATAAAACTAGGCATGATCAAGTTGGCCAATAATTGCACTGAAGTAGATGCTGTCATTATGATATCCCGCATCCTAAGAACTGGCATAAACACCATCCAGAGCCAGTTACTGAGGGAGAGACTGTTACCATCATATGGGATTATGGGATACATACAGACATGCAATGATAGCGGATCAGACATCGTCATCAGAGACCAAAGACAAAAACATGCCTGTTAATTGATATGAGAAAGCCTATTGATAGAAACATCTCAGCAAAAGAATCTGAAAAACTGTCGAAATATAGGGACCTTAGGAATGATCAAGAAAGGTAGTGACAAATTTTTTGACTAGATCTCTGGGAAACCAAGAATCTATGAGATTCAAAAAATTGTGTTGACATCAACTGCCCACATTCTCAGGATGTTTCTCTCCATCTAATATATATATGCCTTAGGTCTCTGGTTGAGACCCAGCTGGAAGATGAAATAAAAATGCAAATCAATCAAGGGAAAAAATAATAGTATTAATAATAATAATAATAATAATAATAATAATAATAATAATAATAATAAAAATAATAATAAAAATTATTATTATTATTATTATTATTATTATTAGAAACCTTTCTAATATAAACATATGGCCCGAAACTGTGGGGGAAGGAGTCAATTATCAACCCCAAAAAGATAAAAAGCAAAGCTGACCTCAACAATTGAACTCAATTTGTAAAAATGGATGAAATATCACAAAACATTTTGTCAGGCATTGCTAACAATTCTGCCAGCTTACTGCCTTTTGAAATAATAATTTAAAACTGTAAATGCAAGAAGTGGATAATGTACTTAAATACTTGCTCATGTGCTCAAAACCCCTGCAGGTTTTTCTCTTTTTTTTTTTTTTATATATGCAGACTTTTTTATTCTAGATTGCCTCAGTATACCTGGCTGTCAGAAAAGCAAATTAGTTTGTTTTTTTAATTGTTCAAGCTCAGAAGTTATGTTATCTTTCTTTGTCAGAATGTCTATGTCTGTGCTTAAAAAAATTATCACCTTCAAATGTGTCATCTTCATATAGTATATGATGAACCAGTCAACCCAGCAGTCTATCCCTCTCCAAATTTTGACTGGCCAGAAAACTGGAGAGGAGTGAAGTGCATTGTAGACTTACCTTGTAGCTTATCACCACAGTACAACACACACATATGCATGCATATATGCACACACTAATATCAAACATAGAAGGTGGTGAAGGTAGCAAGCTGACAGAATCATTACCATCCCGGGGCAAAATGTTTAGTGGCATTTCATTCGTCTTTACATTCTGAGTTCTAATTCTGCCAAGTTTGACTTTGCCTTTCATCCCTTTAGGGTTATTAAAATAAGTACCAGCCAGGCACTAGAGTCAATGATATCAACTTACCCCCTTCCCCCAAAACTGCTGACCTTGTGGCAAAATTTGAAATCATTATTAGAAGGTGGTGAACTGGCAGAATTGTTAGCATGTTGGACAAAATGCTTACCAGCATTTCTTTCAATTCATTACATTCTGAGTTCAAATTCCATGAAAGTCAACTTTGCCTTTCAACCTTTCAGAATTGATAAAACAAGTACACTGCAATCAACTAAACCCTACCTGCTAAAAAGTTGCTGGATTTGTACAAAAAGTTGAAAAAATCTTTAGAAACAAAATGAAAATACCTTCTCCAATCCATTAATAGTGCAATAGACATCAATTTGTATGGATGGCTGGGTGTCACTGTCCAAAACTGGATATGCATACAGCTGCAATAGAATATAACAACATATTATAAGCTTGTGTTGAATCCTTTAACTTAGAAATTTTCAAGCTAACAAATACCAAATAACTATCAAAACAGCAATAGTGAAATTTGTGCTCCTCCCAATCTTTATTAATGAGTAGATAGAATAGAATTTGCACCCATGTAATTCTTCTTTCCTTGCCACAATATTGGGAAAGCTTTATCATCATGTGGTCAAGCTTGCTTGAATATTTTCAACCCAAACATGCCATCCATCTTGGTCCTGCATTAGTTAAGCGAGGTCTTCAGAGAGAGCATCCAGTATCTCTGGTGAGTTTATCTACATATGTTATGTTCTGAAGACTTGCTTGAGTATAGTCATGCTTTGGCATCTATAGTAGTAGTTCACTTGCAGCTCATGTTTAGCTCACCAGCAATGTCCCACAAAGTGCAATCACTTTTCACTTATAACAGTGGAAACAGGCAGGAAATCTCCATACAGTTGTTTCTTGATGCAATGAGTTCTCCAAAATATGTTTAAGACTGCTCTTAACACTCAGGTCTAAATTCCATCTAGTTTGGATTCCAGTTTTTTGGTAAGCATCCAGGCTGTTGCTCCATATAAAAGGACTGACTCTACTGCTGCACAGAAAAAAAGTTGTCTGACAGGGTTGATTTCCAGACAACATTCAATTTGTTTAGGGCTGACCATCCTTTGGCGGCATTGAGGAAGCTTAAAAGGTTTAAAACCATTCATCCATCTTTTCTGTCATGGGGGTAGAGTCCTAAGGCGCCTCTTCCATAGGGTCCTGTCAGAATCAACCCTCATATTACTTTCCAGTTAGACTCCCAAGCATGGCCAACCAAAACTCTGGATATTGTTCAACCATCTCTTTCTCCTAGGTCTCCTGATGGTTGGCTCAGCTTGAAGAATCTGTCTTGCGATTCTCCCCTGTGACATTCTAATCACATGTCCATAAAACCAGAGCTGTGACTTCACAGTGCAGAGAAGTAGTGATTCAAGCTGGAGAGACTTTCTGATCTTAAAGCTATGTACCCAGTCAAGTAAAGGTACTCCAGAGATATTTCAGAGTAACCCCATTTCAGCCAATTGTATTTGCAATCACACTCATCCAGTCATTTTCCAACAATCTTGGCTATAGTTTTATTAACCATGACAATTCTTCTACTCTCTTTTTAATCCTCCAATGAGAAACTCCACATTAACCTACTGAGTTATAGCAATATCACTTCCTGTAGTGTGCCTTGGGAAAAAAATCATCTTAGTAGACTGTATCTTACTCTAAACTCCTCAGTTTCATACTGCTTACAGTGAGCTATTGTTCCTAAGCTGCAATATTTATTTTTATTTCAGTAGACTGGGTCAGTTCTTAGTTGAATGTCTTGGCCACAGATACAATGCAGTACCAATGACAAGCTACAAAACAAAAGCTCTCAGCTGGTTATCCATTACCCAATCATGGGTAATCTACTTGGATTATTGAAAATTTGTAATCAATGTGATATAAAACTTGAAAAAAAGTAAGCACCTCTTTTCCTAACTAATCAGTAGTTTAGTGAATTTTACAACTCTTAGTTTATTAATATAGGCTTCTAGTTCATATCTTGTTTGTGATTATATTCACATCTAAGAATGAGACACAGAACCACGTGGTTGGGAGGCAAGCTTCTTACCACAGCCATGCCTGAAGCTTGGGGAGAAAAAAATCATTCAAAAAATATCCTTTTACAAAATATAATGATAACGGTCAAAAACTGTGTCACTTCATATTAATAACTCAATTCTAGAAATAGCAGTTAAATCTCCCATAAATCACATGCTGCCATCTGAGAAAAAGAGAAAAAAAGTGAGCATATTGGACAATGTAGTCCATAACCAAAATACACTATGATGAGATGGTCATCGTTGAAAAGCTTTTGATGAGAAGTCTGCTTGATCAGAGCTGACTTTGAGCTAACCAAAAGCAACAACAATGGCACATCTAAAGATATTCAGACACAACATCACCACGATCACTACCAACACTATTTTAATGTCTAGATTTCCATGCTTGAGGCAGACTTTCTGGGGTTGGATGATGTTCCTATGTCCTACCTACCTTACCTGTTTCCAAGCAAAGTAATAACCCTTTGTCAAAGTGGTAAGGTGGCAGAATCATTAGCACACCAGGCAAAATGCTTAGTGGTGTTTTGTCTGTCTTTGCATTTTAAGCTCAAATGTCGCCAGGGATGACTTTGCCTTTAACCCTATTGTTATCATATTAATTTTGAGATGTTCTGTGTTTCTTTCAATTATTTTAAATATAACAGGGAATTTAGTAAAATAACTTAGTTATCATTAACCCATTACCTACCAGTGATCTCATATGAGATCGCTTAATAATTACAAATTTCGTAATTATCTGTCAATATTTACACATATCTAACCTTTTTGCTATATCTACTAGGTATATTTCTCTGATATTCAAATGAGGTTTGCTAATTTTTCACCCAATATCTCGCTTATTTCTATTTAAAATGTTACTTTGAAATGTTATTTTGAAATGTTATTTTGAAATGTTATTTTGATCATTCCAGTATGTTTCTAAAGCTGTTTAATGCTAGAAATCAAAGTTTCAGAAAAAAAAATTCCTGTTAATAGAATTATGGGAGGTAATGGGTTAAGCTAGTGTTAGGAACATAAATTCAAAACTTATGAAAACAAGACATTTGTACTACTGAGCTGATTTCATCCAGGTTGGTAACGAAAGGGTTAATCCTTTCAGGGTCAATAAAATAAGTACCAGTTGAGTACTGGGGGTCAATGTAATCGACTTACCCCATCCTCCAAACTTGCTACCTTGTGCCAAAATTTAAAACCAATATTTTCCCCTTTGTCTGAACATTCTGTCACACAGAAGCTTATAAATTAAATGATACAACTTGTGTGATGCTGATATTCATTTACAATTAATGCACAATGTCCACACAAAGAGACACATGGTAACATTGGTTGTGTTTTCAGTTAAAGATTCAGTCCATTCACAGTGCTATGCATGTTCTCTCATGTAAGTAATTTGAGAATTCACATTACTTTGTATAATGCGAATAAGAGAATCTGTTCACTGTTCAGAAACTGTCAGTCAACACAACAGTTTATAATGGTATCAAGTAATTCATGTTGGTTTCAGATTAAATACAAAAATACAAAACCAAAACCCAACTCTATAATGATTTTCACAAACACTTATATTAATGAAGCACTTCATACACATAGGTATGAGTGTACACATGTATGATTGTATATATTATATATATATATATATATTCTATATATATATATATATATATATACATACATACATACGTGTGTGTGTGTATGCATATATAAATGTATATTTATGTGTGTGTGTGTGTATATATGTATATATATATGTGTGTGCATGTGTGTATGTGTAT
>NC_068994.1:18050268-18056941 GCF_001194135.2 Octopus bimaculoides
TATATATATATATATATATATATATATATATATATATCATGTTTCCTCTGTAATGTATTTCTAATCTAACTATGAACATAAAAACGAAACATCCTAATAGTCAGGAATGTAATGTAAACTGTTACAGATGAGCTGCATATTGAAACCTTCACTATGCACAAAACCTGTTACGAAGGAAGGTTAATATCTAAACATGCATTTTCTCGTAATGGCCACAGCTATCAGGTTGTGGTACTTACACAGATGGGTTTCACAGCCAATGTCCTACTAAGGAACAACAGCAAGTAATTAGTGCAATTTCATGTTATATGATATCTCTTCTAAAACATAGCTGCACCAAAGTTCAGTATATGTATGCATGCTTTCATCTAACACAGTTTTTATGTGTATATTAAAACTGCTTTGAGGCTTCTTTTAGTATTAGGCTCAAGTATATTGTACAGAATACAAAAACAAAAAGCCATATAAATTCTGCAAATTTCTTATCCTAATTGTCTTTGTCTATTTAGACAATGTTGGTAATCAAAGAAAAATATGATTAGAATTAGGCAGAAATATGATTAGAATTAGCATTGGAATAGATTGAGGTAATTACTGATATGATGCATTAATTATTTCAGTTTTTCTTTGATTTGCTTTGTTTTTTTTCAACCTTGACAAGAAATGCTATGTCATAGCTGAAATGCACATATATATTCAAGCAAGATAAATATTGGTGGATATATATATGTGTGTGTGAGTGTGTGTATACTACATATACATGTGTGTATGTGTACAATGACATGTAGCCAAGTGGTTTGGCTGTTGCACTTGCAATCACTAGATCATGGTTTCAATTCCCAAACCGGATGGTGCATTGTGTTCTTGAGCAAAACAATTTCATGTCACTCTGTGATCACTCTGATATCTATGTGTGGTACCAGGGCTGGTCCTAGGGTAACTGATGCCCTAGGTGAATCAAATTTTAAAGCCCCACCCCCTCCACAGGGTGGGGGGATGGTAAGCGAAGGGAGCCCACCAAGGAAGTTTTTAGAAATATGAATAAACACAGGAGCTATTTGAAGTCACTTGTAAAGGAAAATTTTAAAATTTATTTCTTAAAAATTAATGAAAAAATGCATAATAACTAATAAACATAATGTATTGAAAATTTAATATTTTACTAATTGGATGCGAGCAAATATGGTAAACAAATAGTAGTTCACCAAGCCCTTGTTTGTATTTTCCTTATTTGATTTGATTTGACTCAAAGGTGTTGTTTTTTTTATTATTGGTTGATGAGATATTTAAATACTGTTATTTTTTAATCTTGGTACTTAAAAGCTAATTTTGTGAGCTTTCTGTCTTGCAAAATCTTTTACAAGCTTTTGGAGTGGAAGTTTCTTACAAATTTCATATTCTATGGAAATGTAACTAGTCCAGTGAGCCTCTCTTGGGCCATTGAAGTTCTTAGATATGTCTTTATTAATTTAAGTTTTGAAAAGCTACACTCTCTGCTTGCGACACTTACTGGTAGGGTGAGTAGAATTCTGGAAGTGATGTACAAATTTGGAAAGATTTCTCTTTGTTGCTGCTCGCAAAGTAGCTCAAGCACTTTCAGAGGACCATAGGATTTTACAAGTCTTCTTGATATGACATTCAGCTGATTAGTCAAATCTTTAGCATCAGTATCCTTTGACTCTCGAACCAGTAGGGCAGACTCAAGTTTTGTGCAAAATTCCATTACTTGATGAGAAGTTTTATATTGCAAAGATTTTATAACATACAGAAAGCCAAAAATGGAATTTACTTGTTTCAGTTGTTCAAAAGTGTTCTGAAACTGAGTTAATTGATGTATCCAGTATTGCAAAATAAAAAAGTTATTTTGTAGCTTTGTTTACTATCCTGGAGAGGTTAATTTTTTTCCTTCATATGAGAATTGCTGTTTCTTTCTCCTAATGCGCACTGGCTTTGCTTCAAATTCTGCACACATACCAAATTCATCAGCTACCTCACGAGCATTAGCAAGTACTTTCTTCAAACTTTTTATCACCTCAGCAATCAATAAGATACTCTTTGGTTTGTTCAAGCTCTTTAAGTGCAGAGTCTATACTTTTGCTAGTAATGTTAATTTTAAAAAAATATTATACCAAAAAATTAATGAAGTCACAAAAGTGAACTTGGAAATCTCATTGGCAAGAGCTTGAGCATCTACATGTGAAGAAGTGCCACTTGAACCTGTGAGGTTAGCATCATCAGCAATTTCAATTAATGCATCATAAACTTTGCCAAGCTCATAACGAAGGGGTTTAAGGGCATCAATTCCATTCTCCCATCTTTTTTCACTTAATGGTTTCACAGTTAATGATGTCACGTGAGATTTCAGAGCTTCCCATCAATGTGTTGAGAAAGAAAATTAAACATAAATATGTTGTACCAGGTCAAAAAACTTTGTTGTATCTAAACAGCTCCTGGCAGCATCATTGACCACTAAATTCAAACTAGGAGTACTGCATGGAGCAAAATATGCTCTTGGATTAATATTCAGTAATCTTCTCTGCACTCCATTATCTTTACCTTTTATGTTACTTCCATTATCATATCATTGGTCATGCAAATTTTCAACTGATAAAGACACTCATGAAGTTTCTCTAGAATAGTGTCAGTGATGAAAGCATCAGTAGCTTCCTTTAGTGGAATAAATGCCAAAAAGTGTTCCCCAATGGTCAATCCAGATTTTTCAGTGTGGATATTACCTGCCATTTCTTTATCATTTTTACCCAGGTAAACAAAGCAAATGATCATTGTCATTTGTTCTACATGGCTTACATCAGGTGTGCAGTCTGAAATAACAGAGAAATATTTTGCAGCCTGGACAGCTTCTATCATTTTCTTTTGAGTAGCTGATGCAATGAGTTGAATTAATTCATTTTGAATACTTTTACCAAGATAACGCTCAAATGTCTCATGATTCCTTACTTTACACAGATGCTCTTTCATAATTGGATCAAACTCTGCCAGATACTCCACAAATTTTAAGAAGTTCCTGTTATTTGAACTGTACAACCCTTCACTACTTCCATGAAAGGGAAGATTTTGTTCACCAAAAACTCTTACTAAAGAAATCAATCTTATTAGTACTAGGTGCCAGTATTCTTTTTGCTTCAACTCTTGTAGTTTTGCTTTATCAATTGTTTTTTATGTTTTCAATTGTATTTCAAGTTCTTTCCATCTTTGAAAGTTTTCTAGATGGAGAAGACTGCTGCAAGATTTTTCCAATCATTTGAACCATTTTCTGCAAATAAGGAAGCCCAAACTTTACTTTTAAACACTTTGCAAAAAAAAAAAAACCACCACATCTTTTGATCTGGAATATTGTAGCCAAGTGCGATTAATTTCCTCTCCTTGTGTAGTGATGTGAAGAAAAGTTTCTTTTATTTTTGTCCTTAGGAAAATTATATTGTTGTAGTTGTTCAGGACAATGTTCAACCAGTAATACTCACACATTGTCATGAGAGGATTTACAAATGAAAATGAACAATTCTTCATTGCTACATCCATACCGGAAGTTGTTATCGGAAAACCTTTTGAAAGAAGTGAATCATATATATAAAGCAATATTATTAATTTTTAAGAAAAAAATAAACTGAATACCTTATTATTTCTCCGGAATGAAATCATTTACACATGCCAAGTATGGAGGCAATTCGCGCAGCCATTTTGGGATGAAAGTGAATACACACAGAACTCTATTTTATTATATAGATTACAAAAACAGTTTAAGTCAAGTTCAATATAATTGAGTACATTACTCAGGCAAATTTGACATGTCTTACTCATAGAATTTGAATGGTTTCTTGAAGCAAAAATTATATAAGAATTTAATATGAATATTTATTAAATAATTATCAATCATATGATTAATATTAAGTGAAAAAGGAGCTAAAAATCCCAATGGAATATGCCTATGTAAAAAGACTTCTTTTTAAAAACCTTCCTGGCTCCTCTTGTGGTTTAATTTGCAAGAAAAAATTTTCCCCCCCAAAAAACTGCTGTGTACACATACCTAAACCAAGATATAAAAATTTTGCTGATGCCTAACCGATGATGACTAGTTATAGGTGTATTAGGAACTCATCCCTAAAGATTTGAACAGATGGATAAAGGAAATAGGCATAAAATCTAGTTTAGTACAACTCCAAAAAACAGTGTTATTAAGGACAGCTAGAATGCTTAGGAGGGTTCTTAGTATCTAAGGCTACTTGTAGCCCAATGTTAGGAAATTTTCTTTTCCAAAAGTTTAATCTGTTTCTGTTCCCCATCTGCTAGCTAATTTTTCATGTGCTTTTGTCTTTGCAATTAATTTTATTTTCTTTGCAGCAGCAGTTGGCGCATTTCCTTCAACCTGATCAAGCTGGTAGGTATCTAAGAGATCAGTAGCAAATTTTTTGCTCTCTTTTAGAATAGAGTGAAGTTTTTGCGGTCTTTCATGTTTTTCAACAAGTTTCAGCATCCAATCGTTGGTTGTTTCAAGGTATTTGGCCAGTCCGATTGTGGTGATTTTGTACGCAAGTTCAAGCTGGATCAAGCCTCGACCTCCCTGAGCTCTGGGAAAGTAAAGATGATCCACGTCTGCCTTTGGATGGTGCATCTTATTACAAGTCAGTAACTTGCAAATTTTTCTATCAATTTTCATTATTTCACTGGTATTCCAGTTAAGCACATTGAAGCTATAAAGAACAACTGGGACTGCTAAGGAATTTATGGCTAACACCTTATTATATGCATTCAGCTCAGATTTCAGAACTGCTCGAACTCTTCTATAACATTCCTTCCTAACCTTCTCTTTCATGCTTGCATGCTGGATACCAGAGCCTTCATTTATTCCTAGACATTTATAGGTTTGTTCCTGCTCAAGTTCCTTTATTACTGTTCCGACATCTTTCTTAAAAGTGGCATTGGCACACTTCTCAAGGCCAAACTCCATCCCGATATCATCACTGATATTATTATTATTATTATTATTATTATTATTATTGTTGTTGTTGTTGTTGTTGTTGTTGTTGTTGTTGTTGTTGTTGTTACTATTATTACTATTATTATTATTATTATTATTATTATTATTATTGCTAACATGTTTATGACCTCAATTTTGTATCAGGCATTCAACTAAGTTTTCAGAATAGTTCTTACTCTATAATAGCATTCTTTTCTTATCTTTTCTTTCTTAAGTAAGTGCTTCATTCCATCCCCTTCACAAGCACCTAAATACTTATAACTGCCTTCAACTTTTAATTCTTTTTTTTTAGTATCATTGAAGGGTGTCGTAACATATGCTTGATAGTTTTCCCTTGACAAATGTAGCCCTGATGTGTTTGTGAAGCCCAAATACCATTTTAATGTCATCAGTAAATTGATTGACTGTATGAAGGAGTGCTTGCTACTGTTGATCCTTTTTCACAAAAAGTTACAAGCCATTCATATAGAGAAGATGGTTGGTGACTTTTTCATATGCTTTATATCCATAATTAGTTTTATTCAGGAATTTACTCAGGGGAATTAATGCTAAAGGAGATAACAAGTCTCCTTGAAAGATTCCACAATTGATGTTGACTTCTTCAGAATTTATAGCTGTAGCTGAGAATTGTTCTTTTCAAGGGCTTTATATCATTCGACAAAAAATTCCTGATTATTGATGAAATTTTGAATGCTTCCAAGCATTCCTCTGTCCAGCTGTGAAGAAGACTATCAAAGGCCTTTTTGTAGTTGACACGGGCCATTGAAAGATTTTGGACTTGTCATAACAATCATCATGAATCATTTTGTTAATAAACAATTGATACTTGCATCCACATGATTCATATTTACATCCTTTTTCATTCATCAAGGAAAATGTTATTGCTAATAAGGAGTGAGAAAGCATGAGTACAATTCATTAGAGCTGATGTAAGAATCTTGTACATCATTGTGAGGGATGTAATTATTATCATTATTATTGTTGTTGATGTTGTTAATGCTGCTATTTTCATTGTTGTTTTGTTTTATGCAAGCTGTTCCGAGTCTTGCTCAGAAACCTCAAGAACAAGCATGTTATTCATGAGGAAACCAGATTCTGAGAAATAGGGTTGCTGAATTTGTAAGATTTCAATCTTAGAAGGGTTTAAAGAAAATCAGGCATTCTCAGGTTGACAGGATGTGCACAATATCCATGAGAACAACTTTTTGTAGTTCAGATACTTTTGGATTTCTTGGTGTTTGGCCATAGTGTTTATGAGTTCTGTATCGTATTAACAGCAAAGCTCTGATGATAACAGGTACAGTTCTTATTCTTCGAGGCCACATTTTTGAAACTTTTATTTCGAGGTCTGTATTTACTTAACTTTTCAGATGTTTTATTAATGAAGTGTTGCAGTCTGCTGTGATTGACATATCTATGAGCAAACATGTTTTGTCAATGTGATTTTTTTTACCACAATATCTGGCCTATTGACCTCTTCTGACCAATAGACAATATATTGTGGTACTTAAACTTGATCAGTTTAAATACCACAGTCTCAAAGAATAGAGTTTTTGTTATTTTCTACTTCTTTGGCAGGCTTCAGTTCCCACTATTTCTTCTTTTTCCTCCTCCTCCTCCCCTCCTCCCCTCCTCTTCTTCCTCATCCTCCTTCACCACCACCACCACCACCACCAC
>NC_068994.1:18056984-18058139 GCF_001194135.2 Octopus bimaculoides
CCTCCATCATGTTGTTGTTTTACAAAAGTGCATTTAAAGAAAATAATAAAGCTAAATACAAAATTTACAAAGATTTAATTAGCTCCCTAATTTTATTAGTCAAATGCTTAAAGTAATTTTAAAATAAATAATGTACAGAATGTTTCCTGAAACAAAAACTTTACAACTCAACATGTCTGAAATGTTTTCTATGAATAGAATTCATCATTATTACCGCCACTACTGCTACAGCTGCTATTGTCATCATTATCACCATCATAATCATCATCATCATCGTCGTCATCGTCGTCCTCGTCGTCGTCGTCATTATCGTTATCACCATCATCATTGTCATCATTGTTGTCACCGTTGTCGTCGTCATCATCATCATCATCATCATCATCAACACTATCAACAACCTTTTCATCTTCTCAAATCCCCACTTCCTCATTGTCAACTAATGTGAAACATTCAACCACATCTTTACACTCTCATGCTTCCTACATGGTAATGAGACCTATTGTTTCTCTCTGTCATTCCTGAGAGAGCTCTGTTTGATTTAAACATGTGTTTCTAGTGTATGAACTAGAATGTATTTGTTATTTGTTGACGGCTATATTTTAAATGGGTTTAAATGGGGCATCTGTATATAAGTGCATTTGTTTCCTCTTATCATATAAATTGAGTCCTCTCTTTTGTGGGCTGCTCATATATATATATATATATATATACCCATTAGATATTGACTAATTTCGTTATTATTGTTTATTTGAACAGCAACTTGGTCATTTCCTTTCAGTGTGTACTTGATGATGTACTTAACTGACCTCACTGAGGCAACGATTTCAACGTTGCAGTGACATTTGAATGCTCTTAAAAGAGTTTCATTATAAAATACAACCCATTTGTTGTTGTTTGTTTTTCATTGCAAATTTTATCTTCATCTGTAAAGAGATTGTCTTTCTGTCTTTCTACCTTTTGATTAAGATGATAAAGATTAATATTTTATTTTAAATAAAATAGTAATTTTCCCATTTAAGAAAAAAAAAAATCGAGTTTTCGTAATACAAAAAATATCCCATAAAAATATAGGGAGAATCTCTATTTTCCAGTTCACATCACCCTGAAAGTTGTATTAAAGGAAGGAAAAAGAAAGTAAGAAAAAAGGACAGGCAG
>NC_068994.1:18058806-18062878 GCF_001194135.2 Octopus bimaculoides
TAATTTATCCTGATCACGCTATTTTATAGCATTATCACGCGTTTGAGAAATAAATTTATTTCTGTATCTTACAATACATCTCAACGCTTCAAAAAACAAACTTTGTTTACTTTCATCGTAAAGTTGTATTTAATAACAGTTTGATTCAGTTCCAGGAAACTTAAAGTTTTGTGTGCTCATAAAGGAAACCTAGCTCTTCAAGTTTAGGTGACTGAAGGGAGAATGTTCAAGATGTCTGCTGGAGATTGGGCTGCTATTGGTCAAGGAAGGTTACATGGTGTTGTTCCTATTGATATTGACATATTAGTGACATCAGAGAGAAATCCCAATCTGTATTTCTAGGTCTGCATGGTTTGACAGGTGGCACCTCACTATCTAGGAAATGGAGGGAGAATTGCTAGCAAACGTGTGCATGCATGTGGGTATACCTGCTACATGTGTGTGTGAGTGCATGCGTTGATATAGGACAGCCTCTCATTTGGTTTGCAGTAAGGCTTGTATGAACAGGGACCTGAGTCTAATATAACAGTGCAAAGTCAAAAAATAACAGTGCAAAGTCAAAAAATAACAGTGCAAACTCCGTTCTGGGTTATGACTTCTGAATATCTCTGACAGCTCATTACTCTTCTCTGATAAAACTAAAAGCCTATATAGGGTAGACACACACATGCATGATAGAGTTTTAGAAGTTAATATAACGCGGAAATATAAATGCATTCTCCCCACCACACACACACCCATACAACAACATTAACTGTGAAGCCAAACAGTAGCCAATAGGATAGAAGTATTAACCAAAAAGAATGCTTTTATCACCATCAAGGACAATAAAGCAAATTTTGCCTCTAACCTTAAGTTTCACCAGATCAAACCCATCCAAATTGGAGATAGGTTTGGCGAGTAAGCAGATACTAAGAAAAATCAACAGCATAAGAGGGGCTTCCAATCTCTCCTTATAGCATAGTACCAACGAAGTGAGTTCATTGTTGAAAACCAGCCAGGGTGAAAGCGGGGTAAGTTTTACCCAATTCAATTTAGCCAATTTTTTTCCCTCTATATTAAAAGGGCTGCTGGT
Organism: Octopus bimaculoides; assembly: GCF_001194135.2. Classification (NCBI taxonomy): domain Eukaryota; kingdom Metazoa; phylum Mollusca; class Cephalopoda; order Octopoda; family Octopodidae; genus Octopus; species Octopus bimaculoides. The sequence continues at coordinate 18,059,882 of NC_068994.1, forward strand.
CAAGGCACTGACATTAGCAATGGAGACATTGATGTAATTATGCTTGCCAGGAAAACATTGCTGTTTGATAAAGGTTTTATCCAGTGGTTCCTTTGATGTGGAAATGGGAGCCTGTAACAGCACAGACATCTGCAACCTTATAGGTCTGTATATACTAGACACCTTAAAGAAGAGGTTCCCCTCAGTCGTTTTTAGCCTGGCCATCTCTAGAGGAGCTAAATGGCATACCCTTGATAAGTGTAGGAAGGACCTAATTAACACCCTGAACTCCATGAGGCTCAAGATAACAATCAAGACCAACCTCAACTCTGTAAACTTTTTAGATATTATGTTAGACCTGGGCTCTTGTTCATACAGGCCCTACTGCAAACCAAACAAGTGGCTGTCCTATATCAACACAGCCTCCTGCTACCTGTCTATTGTTTTCAGGAACCTAATGAAGGGTGTCAACAAGTGGACCTCAAACCTGAGCTCAAATCAAGAGATTTTCGATGTCATGTGTCCCTATTACAACGAGGTTCTGGTATCCAGTGGGTTTAAAAACTTCATCTTCTATATGTCAGGACCTGGCACTCACAAAAGGAATTGCCTTCGTAAAGCCATTTGATTTGTTCCACCATTCTCTCTCAATGATAAGACTTGCATGGGAAGAAATTTCCTTAGATTGGTGGACAAACACTTCACATAGTCACACAGATAAGGATGTTTGTTTAATAGCACAACTTAAGAGTGTCTTTTAGTTGCATGCCAGCTTTAACAAAATTTTAGTGAGTACCTCTAAGCCATGAACAGAGGCAGGATGCTCATGTAGGGTGTATAATAACTGCCCAGTGTGTGTGTGTGTGTGTGTGTGTGTGTGTGTGTGTGTGTGGTGGGGTCGATGCGAAGCCAAAGGAGTCGTGTATAAAGCTGGGGTAGTGACCAGCACTGGGTGCCAGAACAACAGCATAGCCAGCAGTGACACATCCACAGACAACAGCAACAACAGTGACAACAAAGACAATGCTAATGGCAGTGGCAACAGCAGTGCATCAAGCAGCAAAGACAACAATACCAACAATTATGATAGCAGCAACAGCACCAACATTGCGGCTGAAAATGATAGCAATGCCAGCAACAACGGAACCACTAGTAACACATCCAGTACACAAACACAGAAGTATAGTGGTTTAACCAGGGCATCTTTTAATCAATGTCTGAACAACCACAGGTCCTCTTTTAGAATATATATATATATATATATAATATATATATAAATATATGCATATATAATTACATATATGTACATACCTACATCTATATGTATATATATACATGCATATATGGGTACAGGACAGATGTGGAAGAGGTGAAGAAAAAACAATGGAGGTGTTGTAGGGCTATGCCCAATAAGGCTGCTTTTTTTGTAAGACACCAATCTTGCATGGGATTTCCAGTTGCCTTAAGAAGTTTTGAAATTTCAATGGAATTCAGCCCAACGCTCCAACACCACTGGTATCACTTTTACATTACTCTCTTGCATTCCCTACAGTCTTGCCATTTCCACTTTCAATTTAGAGTTGTTGGTGATTTTTTTCAACCTTTTTACTCACAACATTCATGTCATTTGGCATGGCTACATCAATGATCTGACAGTATTTGCCTCTCTTATTCAATATGACAATATCTGGCTGGCAGTGTTTGATTACACGATCCGTCTGAAAATCATAGTCCCAGTGTATCGTTACTTTTCCATCCGCCTGCATAACTTTATTTGGTACATGCTCTTACCAGTTCTCTGTTATTTCATATTGGTATTTATGGCATAAGAGCCAATGAAGATACATACACACTTTAACATGGCAGCGCTTGTATTTTTTGTGCCAGGCTCTCACATCCACTTACCAAGTGGGTTACATTTTTCACACTCTTTCCACAGTGGGCGTCAGAAGTTTTATAAACATTATACTTCACTGACTTGGTAGTGAGAGTCTGGTCTTCTGCAGTGATGATCAGGTTTTCAGTGGGACGCTTCAAATCACCCGCTCAAGCCATGCCTGTGATGCTGTATTATCCTTAATATTATAAGTGTTGTCCTCCCAGTCACCATCCACACGGGGACTGTACCTTTCTGGACACACTCATTCAATTGGGCTACTGGTCTTTCATGCACTGTGTGGCATCTCTTCAGTCAAAAGCCATGAGTCCCATCTGGTCCGGGGGATTTCCAGTTAGGCACTTTACCCACTTATGCTTATGATAATATTCTTTTGTTTCTTTCCTCTTTGTAATTCTGTCTCAATAGTTCCAATCCACATTGCATTACTATTATTATTATCATTATTATTATTATTATTATTATTATTATTATTATTATTATTATTATTATTTTATGTTTGACTTTTGTTTTGCATTTGTACAAGTTGGATCCAAGTCTCACCCAGAGACCTCAAGAGACAACAAGTTAGAAGTTCATGTAGGTGTTATGCCTAGGGTACCATATATTTGGATTTGTACAGTTTTGTTCAAGTGAATGTTTAAGAAACCATAAGAAAATTATGTGTTTGCTTTAAAATTTGAGATCACATAGACAGTATTTTACGTAGGATATGGGCAGTTCCCATGAGCACTATCTTTTGAACTTCAGCCATTTTGGGGTTTCCTGGTATCTGAGCTAGGTAGTAATCAGGTAGTAATATTATCATTATTATTGTTATTATTATTCAGTAGTTTTATTTTTATAACGTACTTTCACTTCACTACCGAGCGCAGCTCTGTGCGCCTTGGGTATGTGCTGTGGTTTGCTGTGGTGCTCTTATGTATACTGTATTGAGAGTGTTTTGCGTAGGATGTGTGCAGTACCCAGTAGTGCAATTTTCTGTATGTTATATATATTTGTAAGTCCTGCTATTTTTGTTATGTATTTGTCTGAATATTTTTTTATTATACCTAAGGCACCTACTATGATAGGAATTGTTTCTGTTTTTAGATTCCACATTCGAGTTATCTCTATTTCCA
>NC_068994.1:18064526-18065325 GCF_001194135.2 Octopus bimaculoides
GTTATGGCTTTATTGATCAATAATTGATCTTTACAGCCGTATGAGCCCTTGCAGCATCCCTTCTGCTCTTCTGGAAACAGGTTGTTATTTTCCAGGTGTTTACTCAATCTCTGCGATATTATTGCAGTAAAGGCTTTGTAGATCGTAGGGAGACAGGTTATAGGTCTATAGTTTTGTGGTTTCTCCGTTTCCGTGGATTTGGGGATTAAGATGGTTTTCCCTTTTGTGAGCCATTCAGGCATTGTCTCTGGATCTGCTATTATGTTGTTAAAGTTTTCTGCCAGCTTTTTATGCATTGCTGGCAGGTGTTTTAACCAGAATTATTATTATTATTATTATTATTATTATTACTATCATTATTATTATTATTATAATTATCATCATCATTATTATTATTACTGTATCACTAGTGGAACCTGTGAATATTTCATAGAATTAATGGTAAACCTATTGGATTATTTCTGAAAACTTTATCCAAAAAACCTGAAAGCATAGCCTATCTTGTGCCTGTATGGAAAAATAGTTGCTCATCTGACATTCACTCTTATTTTTCCATTTCCCCATAAACAAAACAAAAATATCCTGTACACATGATACATTTTGTTAAATTGCATATATCTGCCATGTAAATGAGAGTGAATATTTCATGGAATTGCACTTATGCGGATGCTTTAAGTGATAGGTGATATAAAAAACTTAGTTCAATTAAAAAAAGATATATACTTTTCATGATCCAGTCACTACCACTACCTCCACCACCACTACCACTGCCATCACCACCGCCACCGCCACCGCCGCC
>NC_068994.1:18065335-18066153 GCF_001194135.2 Octopus bimaculoides
CTTTTCATGATCCAGTCACTACCACTACCTCCACCACCACTACCACCACCACCAATTGGCTTGTATCACTCTCTCAGTACAAAACTAATGCTGTCCATCAGGTAAAGACAGACTAAGACATATTGGCATTAGTGTCACACTGCAGTGGATGGCTGGATGATAGATTTGTTTATCTTTGCCCTAGGGTGATGTCACAGGTCACCATCTGGAAGTGATCTTTCATAGACATATATACACATTATTGGATGGCCATTGACTCTTATGAGTTACTTCTCCCTTTGTTGGGTTTTGTTTTTAGTCCTGCAGCGTGTCCAAAATCACCCTCCTCACTAAGCAAACTTGGTGGGGTTGCCAGTTTCATCACTGACAACCTGACCATGCAACAAGTTGTACTGGAGTACATGTTACCTGTAGCATTGCAAAGTGACCTAACACACACTTACTATCAATATATATATATGCTGAGACCTCCTTCGGTCATGACTGACCATGGGATTGCACCTAGAAAGTTACCCTCCCAGGCACAAGTCCTGGCAAAGTTGTTTATGGAAGACCAGCAGTCACCCATGCATACCAGCCTCCCCTCTCCATGCCACCAAGGAAAAAGCAAAGGCCAATACAGCTTGGCACCTGTGATGTCGCAACTCATTTCTACAGCTGAGTGAACTGGAGCAACATGAAATAACACAAGACACTGCCTGGTCTGGGATTCAAACTCACAACCTAGCGATTGTAATCTCAATGCTCTAACCACTGAGCCATGTGCCTTCACACACACACACATATGTATGTATGTATGTATATATATATATATATAT
>NC_068994.1:18066689-18071902 GCF_001194135.2 Octopus bimaculoides
ATATATATATATATATATACGCACACACACACACTTTTTGATACAACTTCATAATTCTCTAATTCTCTGCTGCTCCCATTCTTCCAGGCTTTCAGGCCTGCCTCTTTGTTTTTATAGCTGTGCCTATCTCATTGTTCCAACAGCACATCTGTAGACTGGAACTTTGCACCAGCCACAAATTTGATTTGTACCCTCAACAGGTTGTTGTTTCATAGGAACTTATAGTTATTCTCTCTGTTATACAGCTCTTTCTTCTCCTTCTCTATATTTCTGACTTTTCAACAGATCTTTAAACTTCTATATGCTCCAGATTGGTTAGTGTATCTGAGTCTTTCTACCTCTAAGTCTGATGTCACTAACCTCTAACTTCAGTTAGGTTGTACATTCTTCGTCATACAAATATGTTATATTCACAACAAACCAACTACCTTGTTTTCTGGAGAGGATGTAGTCAATCTGGCTTGTGTGGTCACCATATTGACAAATGATCAAGTGAATAGCTGGTTTCCTGCATCACAGAACTCCAAGAGCCTTTTACCTCCTCATCTCTAGAACCAAATCTTTAGCCTCTATGTACCCAGTGGTTCCCAAAGTGGGCAGGACTGTCCCTTGGGGGGATAGTGGAAAGACCCAGTGGAGGATGGCTTTGAAGAAAAGTAGGGTGATAATGGGGTGGCCAAAAGTGGGTAAACTCAAGTTTAGAAAATAGAGTTTAAAAATCAATATGAAAAAAGTTGTTTAAGAAAGCTAACTTCAAGCAAGAGCAGAGAGCAAAAATAAATAACTAAAAAACTCCAAAAGTTTATTGATGAAGCTGGTCATAAAATTTGCGAGAGAATTCCCCAGAAAGATGAAAACATCTGACACTGAACAAGTCAACAATAATGATGGCAATAACAACAGCAACAACAAAATGAAAAGAACACACACACACGTGTGCAAGTGTGCACCAAGAAATCCGTTGGAGTGTTCTTCAGCATCTTTATTGAAGTCACTTATCATGTAGGTTATTTGTCATTGAGCTAAATTTGCAGAAGGTCGTGCAAAATCATTCCTTCCATTCTTCTGCTAGTTCAGATTGAGGAGCATATGCTGAGATAAATGCAGCTGCAATATTTTCTGAGCCTAGTCTCAGCTTAATTAGCCTGTCACATACTCTGACTGCCTTGCTCCTTCAACAAAAGTATGCCTACACTATTGCTATTACCTACCCAGAAGAATTTATACCTTTGTTCTTTTCCCAAGAGGAGTTTGGTTGTACTCAGTACACATCTATTATCCTTCTGCTCTAGCATTTCAAAAATCTCCTTAGACTTACCTTTCATTGTGTTAAAAATAAGTTCCCCACACTTTGGGGATGTGACCCTTTGAGGCAAATGTGTTCATTAGTAGTAAAATGTAGTGGTTAATTCAGAAAAGAACTAAATTTATAGTAAAAAAAAGACTACTGGAAATCATTACATGCTCTATCTTACAACATTATATAGATAAATGATTTTTAGTGATGGCCTTTCTGGAATTCACCTGATGCTGTTATAATAATCAGTACTTCTGAGAGAGTATCATCTACTACTAGGAGCAGCCCCATCAAAATGACTCATTACATTCATCTTTCTGATTGCAGTTTTCACTCCTTGAATTTAACTCCTTTTTAAACTAAATATTATCTGTAATCCTTCGTTGTGAGGACTATAATTCTGTGATCCTCCCTTCCCCTCCCACTCTATCCTAGTCTGTCAACAATACACTAAATTTCCATGCTTCGGTATTCCCAACAGTTATAGTTTCCTTTCTCCCTAAGATAAAAATATTTATAGCACTATCACTCTAATTTATTCAGAAAATGTGTTTCTCATTTAAGACCCTCTAGGCCTTCCGTACTTCTATTACTTTCCCCCACTCACGTTGGCGTCAGCTATGACGTAGGTGGTCAAGGACCGTAACTCTGATCTTATTTCCGTTTGATGAGATCTTTTATTAAATTCACGTGTCGTCTAGAAATTTCTCCTTAAATTCATAGGGAAGTTTCTTCATGGGAGACGCATTCAGATAGATATTTTATAGTGTAAAAAGGATTTATTTTATTTGTTTTTGCACTTGGTCCACTTTCTCTGTATTACCTCTATTATAATTCCATTTACAAACTAGTGACTTTTAAAAAAAATGTCTGTGGTCGGCATAGATTTCGGTAGCCAGTCCTGTTATATATCGGTTGCCCGGGCTGGTGGCATAGAGACCATATCCAACGAATACAGTGATAGATGCACACCGAGTTATGTTTCATTCAACGAAAAGTCTCGATGCATGGGCAATTCATCCAAAAACCAGTCTGTAAGTAATTTCCGTAATACTCTGTTTAATTTCCGATGTTTACTTGGTCGTAAATTCAATGATCCTCAAGCTCAGGAAGAGATAAAACATTTACCATATACTGTTCGGTCGGATAATAAAGGTAATGTTCTTATTGAGGTTAATTACATGAATGATGTTTATCCATTTACACCAGAACAAATATCTGCTATGTTATTAACAAAACTAAAGAAAACCGCTGAAGTAGCGTTAAGCGCTAAAGTTGTTGACTGTGTTGTATCTGTACCTTGTTATTTCACTGATTCTGAGAGGCGTGCCCTACTTGATGCGACCGGCATGTGCGGCCTCAATTGTTTGCGACTTCTTAACGATACTACTGCAGCATCTCTTGCGTATGGTATTTACAAACAAGACCTACCCGATGAAAAGCAAAAATCAAGAAATGTTATATTCGTCAACATGGGTTACTCTTCGCTTCAAGTATGTGTGACTGCTTTTAACAAAGGTAAACTTAAAGTACTTGCCGTGGCTTTTGACTCTCATCTTGGTGGTCGCGATTTTGATCAAGTTCTTGTTGAATACTTCATAGAAGATTTCAAACAACGTTACAAACTGGATGTTCGCAGCAAAGTTAAACCTCTCATTCGTCTTAAGTCTGAATGTGAGAAAATGAAAAAGATAATGAGTGCCACTACGCAACCCGTACAGCTAAATATTGAATGCTTTATGGAAGATAAGGATGTTTCTGGAAAACTAGAACGGGAAGTATTTGAAGACATGTGCCAACCTTTGTTTAAAAGAGCGGAAGATACAATGCGTTCTATTCTACCCCTGTCAAAATTACATTTAGATGATATTCATTCTGTGGAAATTGTTGGCGGTGTTACGAGAATCCCTGCTATAAAATGTCTTATCAAAAAGATGTTTGGAGTTGAACCAAGCACCACATTGAATGCTGATGAAGTGATTGCTCGTGGTTGTGCGTTACAATGTGCTATACTATCGCCAACATTCAGAGTTAGAGATTTTTCTATTGTTGATTGTCAACCATATGCTGTTTCAATGAAATGGTTAGGAGGTGGTACTAGCGAAGATAACGTTCTTGAAGTTTTCCCAAAATTTCATGTTTTTCCTTTTACTAAAATGATGACATTTTATCGGAAAGAATCCTTCCAACTTGAAGCTTTCTATTCCCAGCAAGAAACTGTTTCTACTTGTCAACCCACTATTGGCTCTTTCAAAGTCCAGAATGTTACACCTCAAGCCACTGGAGAAAGTTCTAAAATAAAAGTTCATGTAAAAATTAATATTCATGGAATATTCAGTGTTCCTTCTGCTTCAATGGTAGAAAAGTTGGATAGTGCAGATTCTAGTGGAGAACCAATGGATTTAGATGAGAAAAAGGAAGAGGAAGACGACATGGAAACTCAAACTAATACTAGTAAAAATCCGGAACAAACAGACTCTTCTGAAACATCAATGCAAACTGATGATGGGGGAAAGCAGTCAGGCGACAAGAAAGAGCAAACCAATAAGAAAGTAAAGAAAGTGAAAATGATTGATTTACCTGTCGAAAGTATTGTTCCACAACTTAATAAAACCCAGCTTCATGCTTGTGTTGAAAAAGAAAACCAAATGATAATGCAAGACAAGCTTGAGAAAGATCGTGTAGATGCTAAAAATGCCGTTGAAGAGTATGTTTATGAGATGCGTGATCGTTTATATGGTCCACTTGAGCAGTTTGTTGAAGAAAGTCACCGAAGCGAGTTCAGTAAAATGTTGGATGATGTAGAAAATTGGCTTTATGATGAAGGAGAAGATCAGTTAAAACAAGTGTACATAGACAAACTTGCACATCTTCAGAAATACAGTAATCCTATTTGTAAACGATATCAGGAAGCAGTAGACAGGCCAGCTGCCTTCCAATCACTGGGTAGTGTGTTACAACAGATACGTAAGTTTTTAGATTTGTATGCCAAGAAGGATGAACAATATAGTCATATTAGTGATCAGGATGTGAATACAGTGAGTAAGGCTTTGAAAGAGAAGAGCGAGTGGTTTGAAAAAAGTCAAAATCAGCAGAACCAAAGAAGTCCTTTTGAAGACCCTGTTGTTACTTGCTCTGAGATCAATTCTCAACAACAAAGCTTGGAGTCAACATGTATGCCAATTATAAATAAACCAAAACCGGAACCAAAGAAAGAACCACCACCTCCTGAAAGTCAAGAAAAGAATTCTGTTCCAAATGAACCAACAACACAGCAACAGAGCCAAACTGACCCATCTTCTCAGCCCAAACCTGAAGAATCAGATCCAACTATGGAAGTTGATTAATTTTACATTTTCTTCCAAATCAAAGTTGCTGTTAGTTATGTAAGTTTGTGTTGTTGTTTATTTCACATCTTTTTTGTTCTTATTATTCAGCTAGATCAGCATATATTTTCAGAATATTTTACTTTTGAAACCAAGAAATATTTCAGTGTGGAAAAAAACCACTCTGCATTATTTGAATTTTCAGTAAGATTTTAATCTTGTGAAAATGACTGAAAATATATTAGAACATTATTTTTAAAAAACTGTCTAGAACAAGGGAAAAAAAATGAAATGCTTCTAAAATGCTAAGGAACATTGCACATGTAACAAAAGTTTCCTTTAGGAAAATATTTGATGGAAATGTACTGTTTTTTTCTAATTTTTTCAGTTTTTTTTTTTCCATGCTAGCATGGATTGGATAATTCCACAATTTGAATTATTTGTAAAAATTTATAAATATCTGTAAGACTTTTTTTTTTAATTATACATTGATAAAAATATAAATAACCTCAAAAATAAATTGAGTTGTTAGTTCATGTTGACAGTATTTTTATTGAGACTACAAATAATTTTTTTTTTTTTTTTTTTTT
>NC_068994.1:18071912-18085125 GCF_001194135.2 Octopus bimaculoides
TTTTTTTTTTTTTTGTTTTTGAAAAGTTAAAAATAAATTAATTAATTACGCCAATAAAATTAGGGATGATTAATAATTACAATCTGATATGTTTTATGTTTACATGGATTTTTAGTAACTATTGCCTGATTGTTGCAAGGCATTTCTAAACAAGACTTTATTCAATGAATAATGCTACAACTTAAGGGAGGCCACTTGACCATTACGTTAGACAATTGTCTAAGTCATGCAGAATCACAACAGAAGAAAAACTATAAAAGTAGCAATAGCAAAATTCTCACTGGAATTGAATTTTATGTTTATACAATTTAATGTAGTGAAAGTGAAATGAAAATATTATAAATGAAGTCTTTCAGGTTGTTTGATAGTTCTGTTTGAAAAATAAAATTCACCAGTAGGAGTGATAACCATTGCAGAGTTCAATGAGATAATCTCAGTGTCTCTTCCACTCTAATGGTCTCTATTATCATGGAATGAAAAATAAGAGCCAGGAATGTTACTGATGTCCGGAATAGAAACAAAAAATGGTAAGTCCAAATCTGCAATCTTAAATGTTTTACCTGGAGACATTCAGCATCATCACAAGTCTTGAAGTGAGACCATCTTTACAAGTTCTTTACTTTTCCACACAAAGCAAACTTGTTATTATATTTCAATAGTTCACTTTCCTCTGCTTAAGGATTCACTTTTGCATGCTGTGCATGTTTTTTTTTTTTTATAAGAATAGGTTTTGGGAGAAACCAGCCAAGACGGTGTCTAAAAATGAATGGAGTGTCATTGGCAATAGTTAAGAGCAGATACTAAATTGGATGCAGTTCCCCCAAAAATATCTTCCCAATGAAAAGTCTTGTAGATTCTCTGACTTTGAAGCCAAAATATTGACTTCCATAGTATTTGATTACCTGTTTCCTCTAGGGTTATAAGGGTTGATTTGTATGCATTATACAATTTCTTGTTTTATAAAATTCCATACTTTGTAAATATGACTTGAGTTCCTCTGTCACTGTGGACAGCTAAAGGATAGTTTTTTGAGATGTCAAACATGTGTTTGAGAAAGGATATCAGCTCAAGGAAAAAACGAATAGGCAGTGGTGAGTTTTCATCAACTACTGTTAAAATATTCACATTACCTTTCTTTTAAGATACCAACTGTTTTGGTCCCCAAAATACAATGAGATGTGTTTCATAGTTGGAATAGCTTTTTCCAGGTATTGATATTAAGAATTGTAAAATTTAGGTCTTATTTCAGCATATTTGGAAGTCATAATAAATTTATGAATACAGGTGTGGTTGTGAAGCTTGCTTCCCAACCATATGGTCCTTAGTTCAGTTCTACTGCACAGCACCTTGAGCGTCTTCTACCTATAGTTTTGGGCTAACCAAAGCCTTGATAGTGAATATTTAGATGGAAACTAAAAGAAGCCTATTGTATATCTCTCATATAAAATGCAATATTTCACAATATGGTCACGCTAGTAGAGGGAAACTAAAATGACAAATAGAATGGGAGTGAGTGACAGTCAATGATGCTAAATGCAAGTGAAATGTAGTGAGTGATTGTGCTCTGAATTAGCTGCTGCAATATATTTCAGATCCAATCACGTTGGTAGAGGGGAAAGTAAAATGACAATTCGAGTGGAAGTGAATTGGGAGAAAGGAAAGTATAAGAAATAAAGTGAGTGGGATATCTGAGTTTGTGTTTACCCTTGTCTAGGCATCATTTGATGGTTGTAAATGAGTATCATCACTGTACAAGTGATGTTTGTTTCTAGCTTTCCATGAAAAACTTGTCTAGCTGTGGGAAAATATTACCTTACTTGGAAACAGGTGAGTGTTGGTGACAAGAAGGGGCATTTAGTCATAGAAAGTCTGCCTTGACAAATTCTGTCTTAGCCATGCAACCATGGTAAAGAGTATGTTAAAATGGTGATTAATAGAAAATGGAAGTTTTTTTTCTTTTACATTATGCAACAATCTTCTTTTGCTTGGCCTGCATATCAAATTTTATCAGGAATTGTAAAGAAATTTCTTCACAATTCATGAAGGATTGCAAAGCATTTTGTTGAGCAACATAGCCCATTTGAAACAAGACATTAATTAATACATTCATTCTCTTTTCTATGTGAATAAAACTTCAATTCTCCAATATTTTCCATTCTTTATCGTACATTTTACAAGATTTCATCATCATTATTCAACATTTGTCTTCTATGCTGACATGGGTTTGGCAGGTCAACAGGATCTGATGAACATGAAGATTGCATTGAGCTCCAATGTCTTTGGTATGGTTTCTATGACTGGATACCCTTCTTAACACTAACCACTTTACAGGGTGTGGTGGATTTTTTCCATGCCACTGGCAGTAGTGATGTCACCAAGTAACTTTCAAGACTCAGCCCATTGACATTGTAGGGTGCATAACTGAGGGAGTGGCTTTGTGTCAAGATTTGAAAGGCTAAAGTATGATAGAAGGACAGGAACAGATGTCTTGCAGTGGAAGAGATACATGGCTGTCCCAGCAGGAAAGGAAGAAAAGAAATGAGGTTTTTGGGTGTACCTTCAAGGTACAGGAAAGTGGATAAGCAGAGAATTGAGGATGACTAGGTAGGTCGGTGAGAGTATGAATGGAGAGTAACAAATGGTTAGAGATCGGGATAAAGGTGAGTGGCAAACATTGGTAGAGGCATGGCCAATTGGGACTCAGTTTGGGGAAGTTAAAGGAAAATAGGAGTCAGGAAGAAGGAGGTCGTAGGTAGCAATACATTAAAAGGTGGAAAGGTAGAGAGCAACAATATAATAAAACCTTGAGATAGATGGAAAATAGATCATGTGAAGTGTGAAGAAAGGAGATGCAAAGAGGCACTTAAAAGATGGATAGAGCAAATGACAAAAAAATAGGGGATGCTGCTAATGACACATGCATAGTTCTGGGAAAGGGATGTCAAGTGTGCAGGATGAATGACAAGAGAAATGGTTCCAAGAAGCAGGATGACTGGTAGCACAAATATGGGGATTGACAATGTGCAGTTCTACTCTCATAATTACAGCAGCTGGGCAAATAGTGCCATAGTTAAAAAGGTGATTAGTGATCGAGGGATGGGTGTTATGAAGATGAGTTGTGGAGAAGGCTTGACATATACAGATTTGACATATAGACAATGATATGCTTTTAGGTCCTAATTTTTACTGAGCTTGATGTGTCTTCTCAAGCAAGGTGGATTGTCAATCATCTTGGCCTTTGTCATCTCTTACATGAGGCTCAACAACCTGAGGTTGGTCTTTATTTAATTTCTTGTCTTCTTAAGCCTCACCTCTTCAACAAGTTCCAGACATATCAAATGGTTATATGAGCACAATCACACTACACCCAATTTCTCTTACAACTAATTTTTTTGTCAATACATTTGCACTTTGTCATACATTCTCACTGACATTGGTCATCCAGCAGAGTATACTTGTTTCATTTCTTTCTAGTCTTTGCATGTCCTCTGCATTCATGGCCTACCATGTACCATTGTTGTTCATACACAAGCATCTCATCAGCTTTTCACTCTGTAGGGCCTTTTGTTACTAACTGACGTTATACCTCTGTGAACTTTCTCCAGCCAATTCATATCCGAGCAACTATACTTTCATAATATCTTCCTCCACTGCTAATTCACCTAAGTAACAGAAACTGTCTACTATGTCAATGGGTCCTCTTGGGCATTCAAGAGAGTCTATTTACCCTGAGTTCTTGGTGCTTATTACTCCGTGCATCAGCCACAAAGTCTTCTTTCTGTGTTAATCGTCTTGTGATTCCATCACACCTCTTGTGTCTAAACTTTGGTACTGGGTACACAGTATGGAATTTTTTCTACTTATACCTTTTCTACATATCGAACAGTGCTATTTTCCTGAACTGATTAGCATACTGTCTGTTTGTAAGACTTTGGTCTTTGTCAAGCTAACTGTAAAGGCCTTTCATTCCAGGTTTTGCTTCCACACCTCGAATTTATTTTCTAATTCTACTGCAGATTCAGTTATGGACAACTGGTCCTCAGTTATTTCTGGATGTCTTTGATGAATGGGAGGGGATTGAGAGCCAAGCCTTGGTGAACTCTTACCCGCACTTCAAATTTGTTACTGCACTTATTACTAACTTTCACCCTACTGACCACATCTCTATACATTGCTGGGACAGCTCTTGCCATTCATTTATCTACTAGCTTTTGCCATGACTACAGATCAAAGAGTGAGAGACCCTGTTAAAGGCTTTCTCCAGGTTAGTGAAAGCCAAGTACAGTAAATATTTCTGAAATTGCCTTACTACAAAGACAACAGTAGTAATTCTCCCTGGCACAAAACCAAACTGCATTTCATCTAGTCTTATTCTCTTTAGAACATCTTTCTGTAACACTCGTGACCTGGTCCAGCATTTTGATACTTTTTTAACTACTACTCTATAAGTCATTCCTATACAACCTGATTGATGATAAAGTGACTTTGGTATATCCCACTCTGCCAAATATTTTAAGCTCCTCAACTATAATTGCTGATGGATCAGGGCTTTCTCTGTTTTCATATTCTTAATTGCTTTATCCATCAAACTGCTGTAAACTAGAATTGCTGGTCTCTCTGTTGGGTTCACATTTGGAAGGCTCTGTTTCTTCCATACTTTCTCCACATTTAGTAGCCTTTCATAGCATTTGCATTCTCCCTTTCAGAATCAAGTGTAATGTACTATGACCCCATAATAAATCCATGCACATTTTTCTCCCTTAATGTCTCCATTTCTTTTGACTCTTTGTCTTGCAATGCAAAACACCTTGTGCATCTTGTCCTCTGGTACTCATGCTGTAGAACAGGGCTGGCCAACCTGAGGCCCACAAGCTGCATGTGACCCACAGACTTTTATCTTTTGGCCCACTTGATACTTTCTTGAAATGGGTTTATTTAAACAAACCTTTTTAAAATTTTATCAAAGATTAAAGATTGTAATAAAAAGTAAAAAAGATACTACTGTTTTTCCAATGACGATATTTCATGTTGAATCAACGATCATTCATTCATTCATTATTGTAATAATAGCATGAGAAAGCAAAATGCTTTCAATTCTGCCAGTATACAAGCGGCCCTCAAAAACCTTTTCGTGATTAAAGTAGCACGCAATGTAATTTGAGTTAGCCAGGCCTGCTGTAGAACATCAGCAAACCTCTTCCTTTCTGCACTTCCATTTGCTATTTTTACTTATCTATCTATTTATGTTTATATCAGTAATGCTTATATAGCACTCACTTTGAATAGATGCAGCAATTGTAACATGAATGAATGATGGTAGATTAATATGAGGACAACTGATACAATATGTCTGTTGGCAAACGCTCATTGAAACCTTTTCAGATTCTGAATGCCATCCCCCCTCTCCATGTCCCTTACCACTTTCTCAGTTGGTCCTCTCAATGTAGGCATATTGAAAGGTAGGTCTGGAGAGATTGTTCAGATGCTTGAATGGAGGCATGTTGATGTGTGTATTGCATTCAAGAAGTAAGGTGGAGGGGAGCTTCAGCCAGGTTCCCCACAGTCAAGAAACATAAGTATAAAATCTTCTGGGACGGTAACAGTGACAGAGTAGGTGTGTGGGCATACTTCTAGCAGAGAAATGTGTGGATGAGGTGATTGAGGTAGTAAGAATTTATGATAGAGTATTTAAGTTTAAACTAGTTTTGAAGAGTAGTACAGCAACAATTCAGCCTATGCCCCACAAGTGGGTCTGCCAGATGAACAAAGTGACCGTTTTTATGATATTCTTTTGCAGGCTACCTCAAAGACAAATGAAAATGACCTCATCTTCAGGGCTGGTGATTTCAGTGAACATGTTGGGCAGAAGCTGGGTATGGGGGCCATGGAATTGGTTCTCGAAATGAGGAGGGAACAAGTTTACTGGAGTTCTGTGATGCAAATAACCTAAAGGTCTGCAACATCAACTTCAGGAAACCAGCCAGTTACCTGATAGCATCAATCAAGTGACCATGCTAGCCAGGTTGATTACATTCTCACCATACAGCGAGATGCATGGTTGCTCATAAATGCAAAGACTTTCTCTGGTGAAGTGTGCATCCCCCAGCATAGATTAGTCACTAGCGACTTCAGGCCAGAAGGATTCAAAGAAGCAGACCACACTGGAAATGAAGGATTTGGAAGCTTAAGGCTCTTTTAAATGATCAGAGATTTAGGGACATTTAATTGAGAAATTTAACAAGGGGGAGGAACTACAGACAGGTAACATAGAGGGCAACTGGTTGTCCCTATGGAACAGCTTGCTGAGGGTTACAGATGGAATCTGTGGCTGGTGCAAAGTCCCAACTAAACCTAGGGTGATGTGGTGGTGGAACAGTTGTTGACAAGGCCATCAGAGTGAAAAAAAAGTAGCAGCAGAGAACTACATCAGGTAGCTAGAAGATAGGCATACTTAGCCAGGGAAGAAGTTTATCAATGTTCTGTGACTTGAGGTGTTTTGGATTGCAAGACAGTGTGTCAGAAAATTGTGATGTAGGAAAAAGGTGTGTGTTCACTTGCAGTTAGTGATTTTGCAAAGAAGGAGGCTTGGAAGTGTGCCACTATGAAAGGTTGCTAAATGTAGAGAATTCATGGGAGAAGGAGAACCTGCCTGACTTGGACCAAACAGAGGGACTGGCTATCCAAATCAACATTAGCCTAATGGATAAAGTAATTAAGGATATGAAAACAGAAGATCCCTGGCCCTTCAAGAATCACCACTGAGATGCTTAAAATATATGGTAGTGTAGGTTATGATCTAGTCACCTGTATACTTAATCAGATTGTTCACGAGGGAGTCGTATCCTACAACTGGTGTAGCAGCATTATAGTCAACTGCTACAAAGGTGAAGCAGAAATACAGAAGCATCAAATTGCTGGACCAAGTACTGAAAGTTACAGAAAGGGTCATAGCTCAGTTGATAGGTAGAGAGTTAGCCTAGATGAGATGCAGTTTGGATTTGTGCCAAGAAGATGCACCACCAATGCTAACTTCCTGGTGAGGCAACTGTAGGGGAAGCAATTGGCCAAAAATAAACCTCTGTACTCAGTTTTTGTTGACATGGAGAAAGCCTTTGACTGGATCCCCTGCTCTTGTGGGCGATGCAGAAGATAGGGAAAGTTGAGAGCTGTTCAAGCCATGTACAGGGATGCTGTCAGTAAGATCAATGTCACCAATGAGTATAGCAACGAATTTAGTGGGAGTCCACCAAGGATTCAGTTCTCAGTCCCCTCTTGTTTATCAGTCTTCCAGGCTATAACAGAAATTTAAGGTTGGCTGCCCCTGGGAGCTCCTCTATGCCAATGACCTTGTTCTTATTGCTGAATCACTATCAGAATTAGAGAAGAAATTTCAGCTATGAAAGCACAGACTGGAATCAAAGGGCCTTAGAATTAATTTAGCAAAGACCAAAGCCCTAGTAAGTTGGAAAACAAACAAATCACAAGTCCCTTCAGGGAAATGGCCCTGCTCAGTGTGTAGAAAAGCTGTTGGTAGAAACTCCATATAGTGTACCCAGGACAAGGTATGGACACATAAGAGGTGCAGTGGTATCACTGGAAGATCAACAGAAAAAGACCTCTCTACATGTGGCAGATGTGCAAGTACATTAAATACCAGGAATGTACAAGAAAAAAAGAATAGTCTAAGTGGTGGAGGTAACGAAGCACCTCTCCCTCAGAATGAAAGGCAGATTGTATGATGCCTGTATACAAACAGTTATGCTACATGGCAGTGAGATATAGGCTGTGACTATTGAGGATATGTGAATGGTTAAAAGAAATGAAGCCAGTATGCTCTGCTGGATAGGTAATGTCAGTATGCATATATGACAGGCTTCTTTCAGTTTCCGTCTACCAAATCCACTCACAAGGCTTTGGTTGGCCCGAGACTATAGTAGAAGATACTTGCCCAAGGTGCCACGCAGTGCGAATGAACCCGGAACCATGTGGTTGGTAAGCAAGCTACTTACCACACAGCCACTCGCAGCATAAATTATTTTTGAGATAACATATACTTAGATAAATTGGTACTTCTATATAAAATCACAGTTTTTTGATTCTACTTAACTTTGTCGCTTTCATTATCTTTCCCATGGCATGTGGAACTGTGGCAGCTAGAACCTCTGCTTATTAAATTAGAATTGATTGATGTAAGAAGAAGAAAGGCTAAAGATAATAATATGAAGTGGATTATGAAATAGAAAGGTTTCAAGTTTGTTGTTGGTGATTTCATCAAAGTATTTTTGATTTTTAGATCAATCCATTTCTTGTCAATATTGAAAAAAACAAACAATAAATAAATGAAAAAAAAAAAACTACTGAAAAACAAAACATAAAATCAACATTTAGAACTATGATCTGATTTCTTGAGATATCTCATCAACGATAATTATCTCTCAATCATTGCCTTTAAACAATACTTAAGTTAGTGTTAACCTATTCAATGAACGAAGCAATTAAAAAATTGATATGAAATGATTATGCAGAGAAGGAAAATAATCAATATTAATCAATAACTAATATTATTTTAATTATTTCATCATTGCATAATTATTTCTAATTAGCTTCTAAATACTCTCTTCATTAAATATGTTAACAGTAAACTGAACTATTGTTTTTCACCCATGCCAATGTCGTCTCCTTCATTGGACACATAACTCGGCTTGCGAAGACCTGTTGGGGCAAGCGAAAGCGAAATTGTGATGGCACCTGTGCCCAGCGTCGCCTTCCTGGCACGTGTAAAGACATTTGAGTGAAATCGTTGCCAGTGCTGCTGGACTGGCTCCTGTGCAGGTGGCACGTACAATACACCATTTTGAGCGTGGCCGTTGTCAGTACCGCCTGACTGGCCTTCGTGCCGGTGGCACGTAAAAGCACCCACTACACTCTCGGAGTGGTTGGTGTTAGGAAGGGCATCCAGCTGTAGAAACTCTGCCAAATCAGATTGGAGCCTGGTGTAGCCATCTGGTTCACCAGTCCTCAGTCAAATCGTCCAACCCATGCTAGCATGGAAAGCGGACGTTAAACGATGATGATGATGAGACATCAGAAGTAGTGTCCAAGAGGGAAGACTGTGCTAGTATGTGTATGGATGAGGACAGCAGCTGCATCAAGAAGTCCTGATTTTTAATTATGGAGGGAATGTGTGGAAGTCATAGACCCCGAAAGATATGGGATGAAGTGGTGAGAAAGTATCTTTAGATGTCAGATGTTGGGCCTCACAGAGTTTGCTGTGCTTGAGAAGGTATGTCAAGCCAAGTAAAATCGTGGTTGTCTTTGCATACAAGCATGACCCCCAGCATCCTTTTTCAGTTGAGCAATCCTAATCTTGCAGGCTTGTGGGTGCTGATGCTATGTAAAAAGCACCCATGCTAATACAGCTTGAAACATCAGTTGAGGTGTTTGGTGAAGATGTGGCAAATGAGCACACTGTACACCGATGGTTTGAGAAGTTTTGGTCTTGAAAATCAGCCTTGTAGACCTAAGACCAAGGTGGATAATGATAAGCTGGAAGTGGATACATCTCAAACTACACGTGAGTTAGCAACAAGGTTTGATGTTTTGATTCCAGCTGTTTTGGACCATCTGAAACAGATTGGCAAGGTAAAGAAGCTGGACAAGTGGGTACCACACGAACTGAGCGAGCGTCAAATGACACATTATCTTGAAACTTGCTGTCACGGCTTCTTTTCAACAATAGCAAGTATTCTGCATGGTAGTTAGATAGAGATAAGTGCCAAACACAATCCAAAAAAAAAAAATATTCACCCCAAAAAAGCTAATGGTGTTTGTTTGGTGGTCCAGTGCTGGTGTCATCCACTACAACTTGGTATGTCAATTACAGTGGATGTATACACCAATCAATTGGATGAAATGATAAGTGAACTTGTAATTAAACAACTGAGATTGGTCAACAGAGACAAGCCATTTCTCTTGCAAGATGATGGTTGACCACATGTTGCACAAAGAATGCTACTCAAGTTACAGGAACTGAACTAGGAAATACTCTGTCATCCACCATATTCACCAGACCTTGCACCAATTGTAGCAAGAGAACTTAGTATCTAAGCATTTTCCGAGAGTGTACAGGTATTATACAGTATTTAGTAAGGGTAACTTGAAGGTTAGCTATATTGTTGCAAGAATTTTGTCTTGTTAGTAAAGCAATGTATGGGACAAGACTGTGTCTAATGAAAATAGATAAGATCCTATATGCAACTATCTGTTTAATGGTAGGTAATTAGTTGGCTAAGGGAGTAATGCATAGAGCTAAAGTCCAGATTGCCAGCAGCCCTATGTTAAAAACTTATATCAGAACAACTCAAGATGGGATTTTAGCAGCAGAATTCATTTAAATATTCAGAAAGCAGGTCCTTAATGAGTCAGCTGAAATATGAGTCAGTTCCTTTCAAAATCTATTGGGCAGTTTTAGAAAGCACAAGACATCAGATGTCTGTTATGTTTATGGGAGAAGTAACTTGCCCTGTTTTAGGATAAATTGCAGATCAGGAAGGGTGGTTAAATGAATTGGAGGAGGAAAGAGCTCAAGCCAGAGACAATAGCTCATAGATGCCAAAATGAAAATGAAAAGCAGGCAAATGCTAGAAGAGATTCTATGAGGCACAGGACATGAACAACTAGATCAAGATGAAAAGGCAACATACTGCTAAACGAATGAGAGCCAATCAAAATAAAGAACATGTTACAGAAAGTTTATAACTGAACATATAATGAAGGAATCATTGAACAATATCATTGTGAAAATATATGCTGTGTCAGTTTTGCACGGTCAGATATTGTGTCTGAACAACCTGACAGTTGCTTCAATAACAGCTGCCGTTGAAGAAAATTACTTCCTCTCACTCAAAGAAAATTTCCAGAGTATTTGAAATCCCTCATGATAGATCCTAATCATCCTTATGGTAATTTCAAAGAAAATAGGTCATATAGCTCAGCATTGTTCTTTCATCAATGGGTGCACACTCGGCAGAACCTGAAAGAGACACATCTTGCTTCAGAGTTCATGGGCAAGTGTACCACAGAACATTTCTTATACATCCAGCTGTTGGTCGCAGAAGCTCATGGTACAGGAACTGTGAATAATTCAGATAAATGGTGTATTCATGAAATAATGGCAACATTAGACACAATTATACACAAAAATCAACATTTATGCAGCAGTCATTGAAACTAAAGAACATAAGTGCAAAAAGGGAAGACTTGTGCCTATAATAAATATTGCTTTTAACAGAAACTGCAGTGGAGACAGGAGATATAGTTTACCAACAGTGAATGAAATTTATGGTTTTTAGAAATTCAGATGAAGGGCCTCCATTTAATTGGGATTTGGGGGTTTATCCAAAGGATCATATGTCACTGATTGATCTAAACATTTTGGGTCTGAATTTAGACCCAATTTTATACTTAATTATTTCTTTTCATTGAACTAGGATGGCAGGATATGGTCACAGTAGGCCACATACTTGTCTTCACTCATGGCATTCAGAGATGAGTTCAATCCATTTCTTCATGGGGGTGGTGGGAATTCCAGCAATGGGCATTAGACTCCTATTTACAGATGAAAGCAAACAACTTGAATTTTATCAGAAACCAACAACAAAGATTAAGGTTGGAACTTAGCTGATTATTTAAATAATGTTGTACATGGGTGTAGACAGTTGCATACAGAAGTTCTGAGTAGATGGAACTTGTGGAAGAGGGAGACCTGGGAAGTCATAGGACAAAATACTGGAGGTTGATCTCAAAACACTGTGCCTTATAAAGGAGATGACTAGGGACCGAAATATCTGGTACATTGCAGTACTCAAGAAGACCTGTCCACCATAGCAGAAATGATACTGGTGCTCGTTACACGTTAAAATACCCATTATACTCTATGGAGTGGTTGGCATTAGGAGGAACATCCAGCTGTAGAAACCATGCCAGAACAGACAATGGAGCCTGGTGCAGCCCTTGGCTTTAACAGCTCTGGTCAAACCATCCAACCCATTCCAGCATGAAAAATAGATGTTAAATGATGATGTTGCGCAAGATACTGGAGTTCAGGCTGGGTGCACACTTGTACTCCCATCTTCATTCCAAGGATTCCCCCACAACACGAGAATGCTATCATGATGCATTGGCTATAGTATATCAACATGACACACCTGATATTTTCATTAAAATAACATGTAATCCAAACTAGCAAGAAACTAAGAATAACTTATTTCATGGACAAACCTCTCAGACCAGATCTGCTAGTAAGTTGTTTCAAATTGAAACTAAAACAACTTCTGGATGAAAATTCAAAGAGGTATATTTTCGGTAGAGTTGTAGCTCATTTATACACCATTCAGTTTCAGAAAAGAGGTTTGCCACATGTCCTTCTTTTAAGAATATGGTATCCAGATAACAAGTTTAAAGACCCGTTGCAAATAGATGAAATTGTTCATGCTGAAACTTGAGCCTTTGCTTCATGGTATAAAAACAACACATGATACATAAAGCTTGTGGTGAAGAAAACCTGAGAACTTTCATAGAGAAAAGACACTGTCAAAGAATTTCTTTGAGAAACAAAAAAAAAACAAAAAAAATAGCAATGGTTATCCATGTTACAGGTGATGCCAAAGTACAAGTTGGTAACTGTACTGCTGATAATAGATATGTAAAGAGTGCAGCAAATATAACTGTTTACTGTTGTAAATATAAATATCACCAATTATAAACCTCAGGTTAGGCTGTGTTTATATGTATATATATATATATATATATCAGCATCATCATCATCGTCGTTTAACGTCCGCTTTCCATGCTAGCATGGGTTGGACGATTTGACTGAGGACTGGTGAAACCAGATGGCAACACCAGGCTCCAATCTAATTTGGCAGAGTTTCTACAGCTGGATGCCCTTCCTAACGCCAACCACTCAGAGAGTATAGTGGGTGCTTTTACGTGTCACCCGCACGAAAACGGCCACGCTCGAAATGGTGTCTTTTATGTGCCACCCGCACAAGCCAGTCCATGGGCACTGGCAACGATCTCACTCGAAAATCCTACGGGAGCCAGCCAGTCTCGGTCAGTAGTCATTGCCTCGGTGAGGCCCAATGTACGAAGGTCTTGCCTCACCACCTCAGCCCAGGTCTTCCTGGGCCTACCTCTTCCATGGGTTCCCTCA
>NC_068994.1:18088110-18092796 GCF_001194135.2 Octopus bimaculoides
TTTGAGGTTTTTTTCACGCTGACTACTTGATAAATTCTTATAAAGAATTTATCCTATATTATATTATATATATATATATATATATAAGTAAAAGTCGCTGTCTTAATGACCTAGTTGTGAGAAGTTTAGAGGTGTAGACAGAACGCTAGATGTAATATACAATCGTAGCAGCATTCAGCATGTATGTTGAAGATACCAACATTTCACTAGCAGGTTATAAGACAGTTTAAATAAGATAAGAAAATGTATTTTTGATAGCAAGGTGAAACTATCTGTGGAAATGAATTTAAGAAGTCATGTTTATCTTAATGTTATTTCGTTTCTTCATACTAGGTGGACTGTATTTTATCGTGTTGACAAAGGCTTGAGTATATCTTCATAAAAGTGCATGCAAATAAGTCTTTAATGCATTTTCCTTATCATATGGTTAGAGTTTGTACAGATAATACCAAGAGAAGGATTGGATTTAACACCAATCATTTATTTACAGAAAGTAAAAATATATACAATGAATTTATCATGACATAATAGTGATAGGAAAAATTGCAATACATATTATAATGAAGAAAAATATGTTTTAAAAGGAATCAGTCACGAAAATGACAACAGGAAAAAGTTTCTTATCTAGTTCTTCAAAACTACACTGAAAAGGTTGAGAATAGCATAACATATCTTGCTATCAAAAACACATTTTCTTATCCTATTTAAACTGTCTTATACCCTACTGGTGAAATGTTGGTATCTTCAACATACATGCTGAATGCCACTATGATTGTATATTACATCTAGCATTCTGTCTACACCTCTAAACTTCTCACAACTAGGTCATAAAGACACAGCAACTTTTACTTATATATATATATATTTATACATACATATAAACGCAGCCTAACCTGAGGTTTATAATTGGTGATATCTATATTTACAACAGTAAACAGTTATATTTGCTGACAAATCCACAGCAAGTTATAACTGGTAACCCGACATCATGCCTGATTCTATGAACTTTACTCCATTGAAAAGAAACTTTTCACGTACATTAGAATCAATCTATGGACAGTAAAATTTACCAATGAAAAAGCACAAGACATTTACAAAACAAAAGACAGCCAACATGACTATGATGTCATGCTGCTGCTAAAGTCTTATGACCACTACAATACCATTAAAGTTGACATGAATGGATGGTAAAATTGTACATGAAGTAACATGCCATCTTGATAGGAGATATGTGAGTGTGCCTGAAGTGATGTGGTAGTTACTTGAAAATAAAATGCATGACCGTACCCACGTTATCATATGCCTGCCAGTACATTTGCAACAGCAAGAACCTGTCTTTCAGAGAAGGTAATAAGAAGCATTGGGGAGAGCTGCCCATCATAACACTCTAACAGCATGGTTTGTCCTTAATCAACAATATTAATATGCAAGACATCTGTAATATACTGTTATTTCTTATCACTATGTGTTAGACAAGGAGATGGCAGTTTGGAAGCCACGCAAGAAAGAAAACTATTTTAAGACTTTATTCTGTAAGTCAAAAGGAAGTAGAAAGATTTAATCTGAGATTGTTATTGTTGCAAGTTTAAGGAGCTTGCAATTTTGATGATCTTAAAGCAGTTGAGGGTATACAATGTATAACATGTATATCACGAAGCTGCAGAGGAACTTCGCCTGCATAACCAAGGGAGTTATTTGCTGTCATCTATATTTTTAATATCCCTACAGGTATATATTATCAGTCTGAAGACAATGTCGGAACAAATAGACGTTGCTGCTCAGAGATCATTACAAGATATAGGTTTAATTCTTTTCTTACTCTTTTTACTTGTTTCAGTCATTTTGACTGTGGCCATGCTAGAGCACCGCCTTTAGTTGAGCAAATCGATCCCAGGACTTACTCTTTGTAAGCCTAGTACTTATTCTATCGGTTTCTTTTGCTGAACCACTAAGTTACGGAGATGTAAAAACACCAGCATCGGTTATCAAGCGATGTTGGGGACACACACAAACGTATACATATATATATAATGGGCTTCTTTCAGTTTCCGTCTACCAAATCCACTCAAAAGGTGTTGGTCGGCCCAAGGCTATAGTAGAAGACACTTGCCCAAGGTGCCACGCAGTGGGACTGAACCTGGAACCATGTGGTTGGTAAGCAAGCTACTTACCACACAGCCACTCCTGCACCTATCTTACATGATTTATACTATCAAGACTTACATTTGTCTATTAAACACATCCAAATCATTGGAGAAAATATTTAAAATGACAATTCAAGGAATGTCAAGGCTAAAAAGTGCATAGCAGTGTTAACTTGAAAGCAATCTGAGATATCTGATGATATTTTAACTGCTAATAAATATGATAATGCAAAAAACAAATTTTTCTTTTATGACAGTCCTGGTGGCTCGGGCAAAACATGTTGCTACCACACTTTGATAATTTATCTCATAAGCCTGAGCAAAACTACCCTTTCTTATGCCACTACAGGGATAACTGCAGATTTGGTTATTGAAAGAAGAACCATCCATTGTGGACTGAAATTTCTCATTCCAATTGTCGGAAACTCAACATCACACATGAGAATACCTTCTGATAGCTTCATGAAAATAATAGCTGTTGTTTTAATAATGGTTGATGAAGCCTTGATGCTTCCCGGCGATACTTTGTGCAATTGAAATTGATATCCTGTTGTATGAAAGAGAAAACTGTAGAAGGTTGTGATTTTTGAGAAACAAAGTTTTTATCCTTTTCATACACAAAAAGCGAATGTTGTTACCACAAGTGAAAAAACATCAAGAGAGTTTTGAATGTTATTGTTCTTGGTGTAGTTGTAACAGCAAATAAAGGGTAATTAGTTGCTTGCAGTGCAACTGACTTCTAATGTCTTTTGTCCTTTGACTGTTCACTGCTTTTGTGTTGTCAGCTGCTCTTGGGCCATTTCCTAGTGTCTGTCAATGCTCTTTCTGTGTTGCATCCCAAAGCTCTGTCAAGTAGTCACAGTGTGTTGAATTTATATTGATGAATAGACTCAGAAGCAAGTGCACTAAAAGATGAAATTGCTGGAGCTTATTCAATGTGAAGTCATGATGGGCTAGATTTTGTTGATCATGTGGGTAATATTCTAGTGAATTGCAACACCATGTATACACTGTGATTGTTGAACATTCCCGCAACATTACTGAAGGAAATTATGCTACCAGACAGGCCATTTGGTGGCAAAGTTCTTTTGAATGGAGACTTTCACCAGTCACCATCTGACAATTTGTTATCAAACTAAACCTTACAGAAAACATATGCATTGAAATACAAGATTTCTCTTGATGGCTATTGCAGAGTGGTGATGGCACACTCCATAATGACTGTGGTTTGAGTGAGATATAGTAAGAGACATAATTGAATAATCTCTTGACGTCACAAATGAGGACCACATAAATCTTGCTTCAAAAATTATTTCCACTCTAAAAATAAAAATGTATTTATAAGTAAATGAGTCTATTATTACACTACTTCTAGACAATCAAAGGAATATTCCAGTGTGGACACTATTTCTTTGGAAGATGACACTACTATTGTTAATTATCCAGTTGAATTTTTGAATTCTGACTCCTTCAGGAATGCAGCCACATATGCTGAAGCTCAAGACTGGATACCTCATCATGTAAGTCCACAAAGAGAGTTATTGAATGGCACCCATTTGTTAATAAATGTCCCTGCATGATTTATGTATGTTTATGGAAAGATACTAAGTAGAAGTATGAAAAGAGAGTAACTGCTTATTCCTAGTTACCAAGTAATAGAAATATTCCTTGTGTGGTGGACAGAAGACCATTTCCCATAACTCCAGCATTTGCCATGATCAACAAATCGTAAGGACAGTCATTTAGTCAAGCTGGTGTTTACTCATCTTCTTTTGTGTTAGTCATGAGTAGTTTTATGCCACTTTAAGCAGAACAAAAAATAGAAACAATCTTAAGACACTTGTAAATAATGAGGAAAACAAGAAAATCAGTTTTACTATGAATATTGTGATAAAAGAACTTTTGAAATAATGATAATTACACATTAAGATATATGTACGTATGTAAACGTAAGCATACAAATAATCTCGTGTGATTCATCAATTAGTATGAAATTTACATGCATGTCATTCAACATTTCCTAAATAAAAATGTAAAATTTTTGCAAATACAATATTATCATTTAAAATTAATATCATATCATTTAGAGAAACAGTAAAAACATCAGTAAAAAGTTATTTTTGATAGCACAAACGACAATATACTTTATATATAAGCACAACCCATTATTTTTAGCAGGCAGATGGCATTGTCACATTTAAGAAGTATTGGAAATATTTTTTTTAAAATAAAAAACACTAAGTCTTTAAATAAGAAATTTATTAATGGCTTCTCCCATTGTTTCAATATGCCATTTTCTTTCATTAATAAAACTTAGCATTTTTCATGATGCTAATATATATATATATATATATATATATATATATATATAATCATAAACATAATCAAGGGATCAGCAAAAGGTTGCTTCACCACATACCAAAATTTAGAAATAGCAGTTAAAATACTAATTCTTCTACTACAATATATCTCCACAGATAGCAATACTCGTAATTTACATAGGCATGTGAATTACGAGTATTGCTATCTGTGGAGATATATT
>NC_068994.1:18092993-18097172 GCF_001194135.2 Octopus bimaculoides
TATATATATATATATATATATATATATATATATATATATATATATATATATATCAATGGCACATACTAGATGTATGCATTTTGTTTATCTGCTTTGCTACGATATAGTGCCTGGGGGATGACTCCCTCATTATGTTGGGTGTTAAAACATCTGAAAATCAAAGCCAGACAAGACAAGCATTACTATCATACACATGATGTTATTCATACCCAGTCTTACATGAAACATGTTTGGTGAAGGGGAAATACTACCTTACTTGGAAACAGGTGAAGGGTGGTGACAGGAAGGATATCTGGCCATAGAAAGTCTGACTCAACCAATTCTAATTGACCCATGCAAGCATGGTAAAATGAATGTTAGATGATATTCCAAATGATTTTGAATTCATCTTTTTTTATTTCTTTTCTTTTATTTTATCCAACAAATACAAAACAATTGTATTACTCTTCACTTACCTTTCTCCACTCTTACTTCTATGCACACATTACATTTATCCCTATCTTTTTATACACACACACACACACACACAATTTTCAGTATTATCGCTCCCCTACTTTATTTTCCATTGCTCACTCTTTCTGTGCTTCTAGGTATCTCTTCCTCTCTGAATAACATCTCAGGACTGCCAGACCTCAACATCATCTCATTATGTTATCACTCTCAACACCCAACTTATCTGTTGTCAACTCCCCACTATATACCTTTGACCTTTATGTCTCATTTCCACCCTATTTTCTGATCTATTCCTATATCTTTTCAAACTGAAGCTATGTATCAATGTTAGCCTTGCATATACACTTCATTTCAAAGCCTTACAATTTTTATAACTTCAACTACCTCCTTTTTTTAATTAAAAAAAAAAAAAAAAAAAAAAAAAACTTTCCTTTTTTTCTTTCTCTGTACTCCTTTCCTATAAATTTATTTAGATTGACATGGTTAAAAAAAGTTTGCTTCCCAACCACGTTTCTAGCATTCATTCCCACTGTGCAGCACCTTGGGAAAGTCTTCTACTATAGCTGTGGGCTGACCATAGCCTTGTGAGTGGACTTGGTAGACAGAAACTGCAAGAAGTTGATTTTATATATGAGTATGCACATGTTTAATTCTCCTTGCCTTGACATCTGGTAGTTGTAAATGACAGTTACTATCTTAGGAGCAATGTGATTCATTTCCAGTCTTCTGTGAAATCATGTCTGGCCTTGAGGAAATATCACTTTACTTGGAAACAAGTTAGGGTTGACAACAGGAAGGGCATTTGGTTGTAGAAAATCTGCCTCAATAAAACTGTGTAAGCATGGGGAAAATGGGTGTTAAATGATTAGTTGTAGACCCACACTCCAAATATATTGAAAATATTTTCACCATTTACAGAATAGTTGCTTTCAATAAAAGCAAATTAAGCCTTCTTAATGATATAGCAAAAGTGCTCCAGGAACATTTAAATTTAATAGTGCAGTTAGAAATATTACTTCATATTATCTTATCACATTTCATAGTGGATGTAAAATTTCAAAAAACAACATACTCATTGACTGAAATCGGAAACAATCTTTATTATTGTAAAAAATTAATATAATTCAAATTAAAATGGGAGGGGAATTAGATTTTTTGGCTTTTTAAATAAGCAAATAGAAACCATAGAAAGAAAGTAAGTATATGTATTTATAATGAAAAAGAAAAGCAATAAAAATTAGAAATAATTAGATAAAAATAAACTTGGCAATAGACTATACTTACAGGGGCCTGACTATATATAAGTATAGATGATAGGTTAAGGGAGAATTCTAGACCGATGAAATAGCTTGTACTTTGCTTCATTTAAAATAAAAAGAAAATATACATCACACTTTTCCATCTAATATATTCAGAATAAATTAATCTGTTGGAAAGACATAAATACAGTAGCAGCAACTTTAATTTTTCAGCTGCAATAAGATTTTAACAAATGGGAACAATTTCAAAATGAAACTTAAATATCATATTAGAAATAACAAAAAATTTGTGTAAGAGTGTATGTTTTCAGAAATCTACAACCAATATGTAGCAGGATTGGTATAAATGGAAGACAGACAAATTTGCTCTATCAAGACATTTACAAAA
Source organism: Octopus bimaculoides (assembly GCF_001194135.2). Lineage (NCBI taxonomy): Eukaryota > Metazoa > Mollusca > Cephalopoda > Octopoda > Octopodidae > Octopus > Octopus bimaculoides. The sequence goes on from NC_068994.1 coordinate 18,095,094, forward strand.
AGTCTATGTTCATAGCTAAGGCAAGTTTCAGTCACAGATATTTCAAACTTAGCATGTACTCTGTTTTTTTAAATAACTTAAATAAATTAACATGAAATTAATCTCATTAAAATTTATCTTTCAGAGATCAGGATATCTTGTAATTACTTGAATGAACTACTAAATTCTGTGAACTGAAAAAGTTTAATAAACTATATGGAGAAAAAGTTTCTTGTTAACAACTGATGTATATATAATTCTTTCTAATTTTGGCATAAGGCCAGCAATTTTGAGGGGAGCTGGGCAAGTCAATTATATTGACCCCAAAACTTGACTGATACTTTATTTTATCGACCATGAAAGAATCAAAGGCAAAGTCGGCCTGAAGCAGAATTTGAGCTCAATGTAAAGAGCTGAAAGAAATGCCACAAAACATTGTTTGTCACATTAACAAATCTGCCAGTTCACCACCTTATATATAATAATAATAATAATAACAACAACAACAGCAGAAAAATCCCTTATTCCACTCATTAAGTTTTCAGACCATATTTTTGAGGGTGCTGAATACTAAGAATTTAGTAATTTCCCTGATACTAAAATTCAGCACTTATGACTAGTTAACAGGCCTTTGCATGAATGGTGGCAGTGAAAGGGTTATAGTCAAATGCAAGTAAGGTTATGATGCTATAGCAAATAAACAGACTGATAAATATCAAAAACTCAGTGGAACAGCTATTAAAGAGATTTCAATGAAAATTGAAGAGATTAATGTAATTCTATACTGGTTCCTAATGTCTTTATATATTCCTTAGGATTTCAATATAAAATCACAACTGAAATTTTGAAAGGGGTGGTCTTTAACAAGCCAGGTTTTAGAAATATATTCAGAGTGTATAATATTGCAACAAAATTTTTTTCTAATGAAAATATATTATTTTCTAGTTTTAGAATGGTATCACTTGTGATAGCTAAGGGCAAATCACTGAATCTAAAGTGTCATGAACATAAAAAACCAACCATGCCTAGTGATTACACATGCCTGATATGGGAGTCTACCAACCAGTTGCAATTACTATAGAGGACAATATACATGCAAGGACAAGATCTGGTTTAATTGTACTAATCCATCACATCAGAAGCCCTGGGGCCACTGTAGTGCAGATGAGTTTATCCTATAGATGATGAAGTAACCAAACAAACAGACATCTTTTGAGAAAGAGTTGCTGAATGGAAACAACCTGTTGAGAAACACAGACTTCAGATCGACACAAAATCCAAAGCTTGAACATTGAGGATTCAGTGAAAGCAAAAGTAGTCAAATACTTCCAGCTTATCAAAGTCCACCACTTACAAGAGCTATGCCTTGCAAATTATGCTACAAAACAATGACTGATTTGGGAGGAGGGGGAAGCTAATTTATACTGTTAAGAAATGCAGTTATCACTGATTGAATACATAGCCGTTGAATAAAAATGATGTTGCCTGTAATTTAATGAAATATAAACAAGACTTGCTTTAAGCTAACAATAGGAAGGGAGTTTAAATTACATGTCCATGAAGGAGGGCTTAATGTCATTCATTTTTTTCTTTTAAGTTACAAAAAACAAACTCAAATTAGAATGCAATCAATTTCAGGTAATATCCGCTTGCCTCAATCAACATAATATATTTGGAAAAAGGGAACCACTCCTATTTCAAAGGTTAGTGATTGGCAGTAGGAGAGGGAGCCAACTCTAAATTTCATGCAAATATGTATTGTTTCAGAACCATCTATCTCATGCTAATATTAAACTTTAAAAAAAAAATACTGTTTCTTTTAGAAGATATTTCGCAAAAAGTATTTATTTTCCTTTAAAACCAGTTCAAAATAAGTTTATTCAGTTAAGTATTTAAAGATATATTTTACTCAAACGAGCAATTAAGGTTCTAATACTGAGCTGATAAATTTGAACATTGTTGTTGAGCTCATTTCTTTTTGGCTCTCCTAAATGGAGCAGAAAAAAATAAAAATAAATATTCTTTAATTTAGCATGTTCAACTGATGAAAACTTTTTTGTTTAAATATTTATGGTTTTTATCAAGAATAATTTACATAAT
>NC_068994.1:18097778-18104246 GCF_001194135.2 Octopus bimaculoides
AAAGGAAATATGTATATAAAAACATATCGGGTTTTTAACAGTTTCTGACCTTTGTTACAAAAACTAGTTATTTGTAGCATTAACAAAAGGGGGGGGGGCAAAAACGAAGTCATTATGGAAGAAATGTAAATGTATTAATACTGGCTAAGTTGAACAACTGTTAGCTTTAGATGATGTTTTTGAAAAAGAAACTATTCAGGACTTATCTTCTTTCAGTAGCAATTTCTTCAATTATTTTTGATTTTTTTCAAATGACATGAACGGAAAAAATAAGGAAGGTAAAATGTAAATTCCTGCAATGAGATTCAATTTTATTTTTAACCCTTTTGATACCAAAACACCAGAGACCACCCCAGGTTATACGATAAAAAATTCTTATTTTGAAGTCATCTAAATTAATACCTTGCATCAAAATTTCATAATAATTTTGTTGCAAGCTTAAGCTTAATAATGACAAGGTTATTTTACTGAATAAATTCTCCATTATGTTAAATTAATTGAAACGAAAGCAGTGTATTTCAATGAAAATATGGTAACAAAAGGGTTAAACAAGCAGTTTAGGTTAAAGGAGGAAATAAAGAGGATTGACACTATCTTATAAGGGATAGTTACTTTGTAACATCCAGTCCTGTTTAAGGTTTTAAAAGCAGTTTACACAATTTAAGGGGCAGACAATCAAAGGAAACAAACCATTTCATTGGTAAAAGAAATTTTGAAAACTATTTTTTTTGTTCTTGATGTAATAAGTTAATGTATGGTAGTAGTATAAGACCTATATATTTTATAGATACATATATTAATTTTCATGACAATATAATGTCCTCATTTAAAAGTACAGTACATAGCAGGTGTAAAATAAATCATTGAGATAATGATTAACAAACAAAATATTGAAAGAAAAAAAAGAAAAAGAACTTTCAATAATCGAGACGTGTTTGTTTAAGATAAAGTAAACAATTATGAAAAGCAGTTTCAGGGTCAAAAAGAAAAGTATAATCAAATTAAAAGGTAAAAAGCTATTTCTAAGAGACTTGATGTGTCTGTGTGTGTGTGTGTGTGTGTATACACATACACAATTACAACTGTGCATAGAAATGCATCTATCTGCATATTTAAATACATATTTTTAAGAAAGTATATGTATAGAAATATGTATACATGTATAAAACAAAATATACAAAACATAACACTTTGTGATTCACTTGCACGCTTACATTGATATACATTTGTACAGACTGTGAGAAAACCAGCTCTCATCACGAGTGAACAATGTTATGTTTCAGTTTTTTTAAACGTAGCTGGCTTCTTTTCGTACAAAATTTCATTATTGTTTAAATACAATTTAACGTTGAGAGTATTTTTCTTTGTGAAGTTCATAGAAAAATACAAAGCATGTTCATAAAGCACCAAAATCATATTGGTGCCAAACTGTTTTTTATAGTTTTATTTTCTGTCTCATAAATTTTTAAATATCCAATTTCAAGAATGGTTGAAAGCAGAAGGGAAAGAGTGAAGAGAGAAATGTATGCAAATGTGTATTTTTGTATTCTATAAACAGGCACAGCAAATATTTCTAACTTGATACTCATTATTTGAGCAAGATTCTGGGGGAAAAGAAAAAATTTGCATGCATCATGGCATACAATTAAGGGTGGGTGGGTGGCTGGAATTTAAAAGATGTAGGATTTTTTTTTTTTTGCTTTATTTATTGTTTTAATAAAGAGAAGAGAATAAAAGAGACAGCTGTAATGTTCTCAGATACTTAGATACAAGGTTCAACATAATTTCCAGGAAATAATCCAGTTACACCATCCATTACACCTTCCCACCAACCATCATCATTTTTCTTTATTACATAAATCACAGCATTTTCAGTGAACGTTAATTCATCAGCTTTGTCTGCTTGATAATCATAAATAGCCACCACTGAAATAAAATAATGTAAAAAACAGGTAGTCTTCATAATACATGTTAATAATTAGTATTTCAATATTAGCACTGTGTATTTAAGACTTTACCTGGAGACTGGCATCTATGTATAAACAGTATGGTAAATATATAACTAACTATTTTGATACCAACCTATTCTCAGTTTTATGATAAAAATTTCCAGTTTTAAAGGGATCTAGTTTAAGATCTATCAAAATTTCAGGTTAATTTATATTCCAAACACCAGCTTAACAATGATGACTTATTTCACTAAATTCAATGATGACTTATTTCACTAAATTCACTAAATTAATTGAAACAATGGTAGTGTATATCAACAGAAATACACTAACAAAAAGGTTTAATTTTCTCAAAACACTCAGGTGTGCTTAACACACACAGAAAATCAAACATAATTAAAGAAAAAATTAGATAAATGTAAATAATAGATTAGGAAAATAAAAAGTTCAATAAACTTGTGATGCTTGCTCAATCATTCATTATCATCCATCACTCCTTTTCTGCTTCTTTCACTGTCCTCCTACCATAAATTCTCCACCATCCACTCTGACTTACCCTTCACACATTTCTTTCAATGACTCTTTTTGGAACCTTTCCACTATTGTCTATTTTCTCTATATTCCCTTCCCCCCACACCTACTCACACTTGCTCTCATAATGCAGGATAGTCCTGAACTTGTACACAATCCAACTCATCACAGTTCTTACTTTTCCCACTAACCTCTGACACTAATCTCTTCCTTTCCCTTTGTTCATTCTATGCTCCCTTCTCCAATAGCAACAACTTTGTTACTCTCTCCATTACCACACTCTCATAGCCATAATTCTGTTCCTCATATCATACTTCACCCTATTTCATCACCTTGTTTGAAAATCATCACTCCACCTCCATCCCCCATTCAACCTCAGTTATGTGGGCTCCTTTAGGCTCTTTAGTCTTGCGAGTTAAAAGCTGACCTCACTTGTGCACGTATCATAAAAAAGGATCTATAAAGTGGTAGAAAGAGCATCTAACCCCAGAAACCTTTGCCTAACAGATATGCAAGCACAATGTAACCCTCTAAACTCATCAGACCCTTTTGAACTAGCCAATCCATGCTAGTTTAGAGAATGGAGATTGAATGATGATGATGATGATAAGAAAATATATTTATATTTTGACTTTTTACAAAGTCAAAAATAATTTTTTACAAATTTATGTGAAGCCCTGTTCTTTCCTGATGATTATTAAAAATGTAAGCCGGCACTCTTCAGTGCTAATTATTGAAAGTATTTTGTATTTCATTGGTTTTTCTTTGTATGAAAGAATCTTTGCCACAAAAATTTCTATACTTGGAGAAGAGAATAAATGACAAAGCAAGTATTGATGGAATACACATCTCAAAAGCAGAGGCTAATGACTGAAATCAATATAATAAATTAATAGTCTCACCTTTCTCAAGGAATTTCTTTGGCATCCATTGAGGTTCAGTGAGATCTGGTCCAGTAGCAGCATACGGATCCTCTTCAGGCATTGGCAGTGGTTGATCATCATCTAGAGCATCACTGAACTCTGGTGGTGGTGGAGGAACTCCGCCTTGTGGATAATCAAACTGTTGTGGTACAGCTGGACTGCTTGATATCTGTGACTGCTGGCCAAGATTTGGGGGAGGAGGCAAAGGTGGAGATACTAAAAATATATATATAAATAATGGTTTCTTACATTACAATAACAATTTCTGATAAAAAAATAAAAAAACAAAAAAAACTACTACTCAAGTTTGACAGCAAGGAAAGCAAAAATGAGCAATAATTGTAATATCTTACTGGCTCTTATTAGCTTTTGTGAAATGACACTCTAGAGAGACTGGAACTCAACATAGGATGTGGAGGTGCTGCCAAGCACATAATCCAGTGATCTATCATTTCTATAAACTTGTTGCCATTTCTAAACAATATTGGTTTGTACACCAAGACAAAGATCCTACATTTTAGGGTTGGGAAAAATAAAGAAAAAAAGCAATAATGGCATAAACAAAGCGAAATAACATCATTTGGAGATTAAACCAGTCAATTCAAACTCTTTCAAAGCTACCTTACTGAACCTAAATCCTAATAACGTGTGCTTCTAACATTGGCACAAGGCTACATATTTTGGCTGAGGGTATAGCTGATTGAATCAATCCCAGTACTAGAAAGACAAAAGTAGAAATTGACCTCAACAAGATTTGAACTCAGAACCTAAATACTGCAAGGCTCTAATGAATTTGCCAATCCACCAGATTATTTTCATCAAACAAAAACTAATGTTGCACGGTGATTTATTGTCCATATTTTCTCATCTCATCCAACATGACTCTTTTTCAGTACATTATTGGTACAGTTACCTAATCTAGTGAATGTTTGTTAGAATTCTTTTAAAGTATACTATCAGGTTATTAAGAATGAAATGTCTGATTTTGAACTGAAAGTTTATTTTACTTTATCTCAACAGAAAGCAATGCAGTTAATCAAAGTATGCACCTAAATTATGAATACAATTTTGCCCATTTTATCAGTAGCTTGTTTATGCTGGTAGCAAAGAATTCTGGAGAGCAAGAGCTGATGAAATAACAAAAGGCAGTTTTTGCATCTCCTTCAGATTTGAGGTTTTTACCTTGCAAAAAGTTGTTTAATGCCTGGAAAATGTGACAGTCAGTTGGTGCAAGGTCTGGTGAATATGGTGGATGACAGAGTACTTCCACGCTTAGTTCCTGTAACTTGAGTAGCACTCTTTGTGCAACATGTGGTTGAACATTGCTTTGTAAGAGAATCGGCCTGTCTCTATTGACCAATCTCAGTTGTTTAATTGCAAGTTCACTCATCATCTCATCCAATTGGTTGATGTATAACATCTGCTGTAATTGACTTATCAGGTCTCATGAAGCTGTAGTGGATGACACCAGTGCTAGACTACCAAACAGATACCATTAACTTTTTTTGGTGAATATTCTTTTTATGGATTGTGTTTTGGCACCCTTTTGATACCAACCCACTTGATATTGCCCTCCATCCTATGATACAAACTTCCTGTTTCAAAGTTGTTATCTGAATTAAAATCTTCCATCAAAATTTCATGTTAATTTGTTCCTGCAAAGCTCAGCTGGATTTGAACTTTGAATGTAAAGGGCCATAACTACAAAGGAGTGCTGAAAAGTTCCTGGCTTTGGGTATAAGAAGATACAGGAGGATCAGTTAAGATTTTATTCAACATACTTCTCTCTCAGATTCACACACTTATTGCTGCAGTCCTTCAGTTTTTCTAAGCCCTGTAAAAGAATTTGGAAGGTTGGGCCTCTAACCAGGCTTTTTGCAATACCAGGAACTTTTCAGCATCCTTTGTAAATTTCACAAGGTATTCTGGCTGACACTAAAGATTCTGACAATCTACTTACAAGCAAAAAAAGAAACCCAAATCACTGATACAAAATGTTACAGTAAATGAGCAATCACAGAACCAAAGTACTTGTTTGTATGTGTACCAAAAAGTTAGGAAGCTTTAATCATATTCCAGGCATTACTAAATTGTACAGTGTTAGACAAGACATTATACTTCTTACTTTGCTCTCTCTCTCAGCTGTAAATGATTACTGCACAGACCAGAGAGTAACTGTATGGTCACTCAACCTGCTATGCAGAGCACCCACATCTCACCCAAATCACACTATAGTATCTTACAAAAGAACACACTGAATAATATAGTCCTGGATACAATGTAGCAGAAAATAGGTGGGATAATCACAGCTAAAGTTCTGATGATAATAGTTTTGTTTGATAAGAGATATAACATCATCTATACACCACAATCAGGAGTCCAACTGTAAAAATAACCACTGCATACAACTGAATAAGCAACAAGTTATCTGGTCATAGGAAACCTGCTTCAATGAATTCTGTTTGACACATACAAGCATGGAAAGATGGACATTTTGGTGATGCTGATGATGATGAGCATTGATTTAAAAATAAAACCTGGAATTGAAAATACAAAGAGACAAAAAAAGAAATATTCTTTCATTTTTGTAATAAATAATTCTTGATAATGGAAATAATCATAACAGTAATATAGAAATGCAGAAGAGTAGAAAAAGTTGTGTGATATTCATGCATCCATGCTAAAAATTATAGAAAGTAGATCAAGATGCATCACAAAAAACAAGTTTTGACAGTGAACCAACAGAGCAAGAAAACTGGGGTTCAGTATAATAGAGAATATTTAATGACTACTGAAAAGGATAATAGAATGAAAAGGTCTGATGCAAAGGATAGGAGGAGGGATAATGAAAAAGTGGGATGTTTTGCTTTGAATAGCTCAAACGAAACAGACAATTTGAGGAACATGGCAATGTTGATCACATAAAAAAGACTGAAAAAAGTACAAAACACAGTCGCAGGAGGTTCTGTGTGTGTGTATGTGTGTGCATGTATATATATATATATATATATATATATATGTATGTATGTATGTATCTACATATATATATATATATATATATATAT
>NC_068994.1:18104589-18105430 GCF_001194135.2 Octopus bimaculoides
ATCCGTTAGATTCACTTCAACATTTAAATTTAATTTGTCAAAATATTTTCGTCGCTTTGAGACCGCGACCTGTTCACTGACAAAATTCTGTGCTGCATCTGAGAAAGTAATAGTTAGTTCATGATATATATGTACATGTGTATGTACGTATGTATGTATGTGCGTGTACATGTGCGCGTATGCATGTGTGCATGCCTATACACATGTATGTATATATGTATGTATGTGAGTATGCACGTATGTACTTATGGATGTACGTGAGTAATAGGGTAAGTGTGTAGACGTGTGTGTGTGTGTGTGTGTGTGTGTGCATATGTATGTACATGTGAATGTATGTTTATGTACTGATATGTGCGTCAGTTCAAGTTGTATACATGACAGTTACTTTGTAGAAGGTTGTATATGCGCACATATATACATATGCATATACACATATAGGGGCAACCGCACACACACACGTGTGTGCGTGTTTACATATGTGTATATGCATATGTATATATGTGCGTATATACAACCTTCTACAAAGTAACTGTCATGTATACAACTTGAACTGACGCACATATCAGTACATAAACATACATTCACATGTACATACATATGCACACCCACACACACACGTCTACACACTTACCCTATTACTCACGTACATCCATAAGTACATATACGTGCATACTCACATACATACATACATACATGTGTATAGGCATGCACACATGCATACGCATGTACACAGATGCATACGCGCAAACATGTACACGCACATACATACATACATACATACATACATACATACACATGTACATATATATCATGAACTAACTATTACTTTCTCAGATGCAGC
>NC_068994.1:18106075-18106447 GCF_001194135.2 Octopus bimaculoides
TATATATATATATATATATATATATATATATCTACACATATATGTAGAGATGTATTAAGATAAAACTTACTTGGAAATGGATGCGTGGCATTCAATCATATAACACGGAGTAGATAAAACAGGGACAATTGATGAAAGGAATGTTCTTTATGTTGCCTGTCTTGTTTCTCTATTTGTTTCTTTGGCTGTTTGAAAATATGTTCATTTTCTATGTTAATGTTTCTTATTTGTTTACATTATATTGAAATCCTGCACCCATAAATGCATGTATATATACATATGTACATATATGTATGTATATATGCATATATTTATATATTATTTATATTATATATACAGATGTACATATATATATATATATATATATATATA
>NC_068994.1:18106457-18108446 GCF_001194135.2 Octopus bimaculoides
CATATGTACATATATGTATGTATATATGCATATATTTATATATTATTTATATTATATATACAGATGTACATATATATATATATATATACACATACATATATACATATATTTATATATTTATATTATATATACAGATGTACATATATATATATATATATATATATATACATATATTTATATACCTACATACATACACATGTGTATATGTGTATTTATATATATATATGTATATATATATATATATATATGAATACGTATATATAAATATAAACACACACACACACACATATATAAATACATACATATATACAGAATATATATACATTTATATATACATACAGATATATATCACACACACGTGTGTATATATATATATATATATATATACATGCACATAGATATACATACGTATATAAATACATGCCTATGTACATACGTATACACATACACATCTAAAAATACACACACACATATATACATATATATGTATAGATATAAAACATATATAAAAATATATATAAATACACACGTATATATATCCAAATACATACATATATAAAAGTATATATAAATACACATGGATCTTTACCCTTTGAACGGCACATGGAGAAATTAATTTTTTGTAACTAAACACTTTCAAACTTCGGACACTGGTAGAATGTGTCATATAAAACATCTTTTACTCTTAGTGTTGTTGAGAAAAATTTCTATTTACGAAGTTATTTCATGTTAAAGTTGTCGTATTTTGGTAATTTCAACCAATCAAAGATGTGTATTCAGCTGAATAAAATTACTGCTGTTGTTTGTCAACAATAACTATCGGCGGTGTATATTTCGTTTGTCACTGTTATTTATGACATCGTTTGTGCGTTTGTACTGGTTTTAGCTTTAGGGGGTTAAGGTTGGGGTTTTAGGGTCAGGGTTAGGGTTTAAGAGTTAGGGTTAGGGTTTTAGAGTGGGGTTAGGATTAAGGTTTTAGGCTCAGGGTTAGGGATAGGATTTTAGAGTTAGGATTAGGGTTTTAGAGTTAGGTTTAGGGTTGGGGTTTTGGGGTTGGGATTTTAGGGTTAGAGTTACGGAAAAATGTGAAAAATGAAGAAATTGCAAAAGGAGGGGGTGGCAAAAATTTCTTTCCAGAAATAGTAGCTGAAAAACAGGAAAAAAAAGACTAAAAGCAGTAAAAATGCATGGAATACCATGAAGTAAACATGCTTCAGATACACTCGTTTATTCATACAAACGTAACTGAGATGAAATATATCATAATTAACAGTGACAAATGAAATATACACCGCCAGAAGTTGTTGTTGACAAACAACAGCAGTAATTTTATTCAGCTGAATACACGTCATCGATTGGTTGAAATAAGCAAAAGACGACAACTTTAACATGAAATAACATCAAAAACAACACAATTTTCTGAAAAACGCTAATAGTAAATGATGTTTTATGTAACACATTCTATCACCCAGTATACGAATTTTAAAAGTGTTTAGATACAAAAAATTATTTTTTAAATGTGCCAGCCAAAGGGAAAAGATCCATGCACACATGTATACAAATATATATACATACATACATACATACACATATATACGTACATACATATACATGCACACATATACACATCTACAAATACACGTACATATACATACACGGATATACAAACATATACATATACACATATACATTCAACACATATATACACATACTACATATATATATATATATATATATATATATACATACATATATATAAATACATATAAATATGTATATACATATATATATGCACACACATATATTAAGACAAATATATATATATACATACATACATATACATATAAATATATATATATATATATATATATAAATATATACATGAATCTATATAAATAAATATATACATAAATACATATAAATATATATATATACATACATGTATGCATATACATATATATACATACACACACACACACACACACACAC
>NC_068994.1:18108546-18112753 GCF_001194135.2 Octopus bimaculoides
CCTTTTAAGGTGAAAATTATAAAGAAATATAGATAAGGGCAAAAGAAAAAAAACATTCTTTGCCAATGCTGAAAAATAGCCCTTAGATAGTTTAACCACATATAGTATTTTTCACTATAAATACACAGCTTGTTAAAACAAGGAAAACAAACTAACAGAAATTTTTAAAATTTCTCATTCCCGGATTGGGCCAATTTCTGGATTAATCCACAAGGATTCTTCTTCCTTCAGTGAGAAACACGATCGGAAATAAATGGAACACTCACATATACCCACAGAAAAAGCAGATGCAAAGTCATGTGTACATATAAGTACCCCAAATATGTTCAAGCAGAAATTCTGTAGGAAGCCTGAGGCTTGCTACACACGCACACATACATACATACATACATACATACATACATACATACATACATACACGTATGTATGTGTGTATTACACCTCCATACATGCATCATGTGCCATAGCTGTAGACATGGGTTTGCAACTATATGATTCTGGGTTCAGTACCATTGTGTGGTACTTTCTTATTTATTTACTGCCCACAAGGGGCTACACACAGAGGGGACAAACAAGGACAGACAATTGGATTAAGTCGATTATATCGACTTCAGTGTGTAATTGGTATTTATTTAATCGACACCGAAAGGATGAAAGGCAAAGTCGACCTTGGTGGAATTTGAACTCAGAATGTAGCTGCAGACGAAATACCGCCAAGAATTTCACCTGGCGTGCTAACGTTTCTGCCAGCTTGCTGCCTTTTGTGTGGTACCTTCTGCAATTGTTTTCTACTGCAACCTTGCTCCAGCCAATGTCTTGTGATCGATTTTGTTATTCTTATTAGGGTAGAGAGCTAGCAGAATCATTAAAACATTGCAGAAAATGGTGTGTGTGTGTGTGTGTGTGTGTGTGTGTGTGTTTGTGTCTGTGTGTTTGTCTTCCATTTGGCACTCAGTATTGGTTTCTCTATGTCCTTGTAACCTAGCAGTTTAGTGAAGAGTTTGATAGAATAAGTACCAGACTTTAAAAAAAATAATTACCAGGATCAATCTGGTTGACTAAAACCCTCCAAGGCAGTGCCCTAGCATGGCCACGGTCCAAAGACTGAAACAAACACAAAAGGTAACAGTTAGTCAAGGCATTGTTTGAATTCAGTTGGACCTTCATTAATTCATACCTTTCTACAGCCTATTATATTATATATCTCACCTTAATCTCCACTGAAAATAGGTACCACTGCCACTGTTACAGTTGAGTGATTAAATGATTGGTAAGGCATTGATCTGTAAGAAAGAATTCTTATTCCAAAAATACATTAAGTTGAAATCAGCACACTTATGTCAGTGTGGCAAAAATGAATGTAAAACAGCAACACAAACTCAACAACAAAATTGCAAGTTATTTAGTGTAATTAGTGCTTTATTCTGTTCTTTTGTACCATATTATCCAGTTCACTGCAATCTATTCTGTGTTGAAATCCTGTTGCAAATGACTTTGTTTTTCATCTTACCAAAGTCAATACAAATATATCTCTTAAGAAAACAGAATGCAAAAGATATGAAACTCTTTTGTCTTATATCTTGGGAGGGTCATTTACTAATAATAAATACATGCACTGGTTCACTTCCACCTCTTAATTATTTTTCATTAATTCATTAGCTATTTAGCCAATTAGCTAGTTGATTGTTTGATTAAGCATTCAGTTAATCAATCAGTCAGTTATGTTTGCTAAAGTTCTTTTGATTTATCATACAACTGATCATTTACTTGGTTAAATAACTAACCAATTGATGAATAATGATGAAGAAGTGAAATTGAACCAGTGCATATGTTTATTATTATTATTATTATTATTATTATTATTATTATTATTATTATTGTTATCATCATTATTATTATTATTGTTATCATCATTATTATTATTAAGGTGGTGAGCTGGCAGAATTGCTAGCACGCTGGAAGAAATGCTTAGCAGTGTTTTGTCTGCTGCTATGTTCTGAGTTCAAATTCTACTGAGGTTGACTTTGCCCTTCATCTTTTCAGGTTCGATAAATTAAGTACCAGTGAAATACTGGGGTCGATGTAATCAACTTACCCCAAAAATGACTGTCCTTGTGACAAAATTTGAAACCATTATTATTATTATTATTATTGTTGTTGTTGTTGTTGTTGTTGTTGTTATTGTTGTTATTGTTAAGGTGGTAAGCTGGCAGAACCGTTAACATGCTGGACAAAATGCTTAGCAGTAATTTGCCTGTTACTCCAATCTGAGTTCAAATTCTGCTGAGGTTGACTTTGCCTTTCATCCTTTTGGGGTCAATAAAATAAGTTCCAGTTGAAAACTCAGGTTGATGTAATCGATTTATTCTCTTCCCCCAAAATGACTGCCCTTGTGGCAAAAATTTGAAATCCTCATCATCATTATTATTATTATTATTGTTCAGTAGTTTTATTTTTATAACGTGCTTTCACTTCACTACCGAGCGCAGCTCTGTGCGCCTTGGGTATGTGCTGTGGTTTGCTGTGGTGCTCTTATGTTTACTGTATTGAAAGTGTTTTGCGTAGAATGTGTGCAGTACCCAGTAGTGCAATTTTCTGTATGTTATATATATTTGTAAGTCCTGGTGTTTTTGTTATGTATTATTATTATTATTATTATTATTGAGTGAGAGAGCAGCGCATGCCATCAAGGTATTACTGGAGTACAAATATATGAAGCCCAATATACCCTTCATGACTACCCGTCTGATAAGGGTACACTAGGCACATGCATCACAGCCATATGTGTGCAACATAGGGATCTCATATCAAGATAAGCAGCTCATGACCCTTCAGGTGGGACCCAGTTAGAGCAAGTCGTCCGTCTTGCTCAAAAGGTTCCTGAATAAGGGTTGTTTAGGGATGATGAATGAAATACACATGTTTCCAGAGGTGAATTATTCAAACTCCAAAGAATTCCTTTCAACATATGGCTATGATGCTCCCTCACTACTTCTGCTCGTGATCAGAGATGCACATATTGTCAGCCACTAAGGGACATGCTCAACTGGTTAAGGTCAAACTGACAAGCGAATCTGTGGTATTGAGCAGAATATTTGCTGTAGCCCATCTTTTTATACCAAGACAAAACAATGTACATGATAACACTTCCAATCAGTTAAGATCAGAAGCCATGAGAGTCACTGCCTGGTACTGCATCAGGGCATTTATTATTATTATTATCATTATTATTATTATGATTCTCCCAAGCTACAGCAAAATGTGTTTTAACACAGGAGTTCACATCAAGAATTTTATAAGCCAAATACAAAAATGAAATCTATCTTGAAAACAGAAATATTTAATTTATTTGTAAAGAGGCTCTGAAGAGTAAAGTTAAACCCTACTAAGCTGATTCTATAATTGAATCTTGACTTCAGTTACATTACTATTACACTTGGGAGTTACATCATACAATCTTCAATCCATCCACATGGCAGAAATGAATATTTAAAATAGACTGTACACCTTGTCACTGTTATTGTTTTAATGTAAACCAGTCTGTAGTACCACTGAAAATATTCTCATATGAAGATAGATTTGTCCTGCAGTGGACTGTTGTACACAGTCAGGTCAGGTCAGGAACAGGGGCATGTACCATTGAAGCATGTCACTATATCCACCATATATTGGAATCTGCTTGGGTCATTTCAGGCAACCCTCTGAGTAGTGTCCCAGTTGGTCCCCATCTCTACAAGACACTTCTTCATCTGCTGTGATCATGTGACATATGGTTGACCAACATGAGCCATCACCCTCAGCCAGATCCTCAGGAAAGAGGATTTTATTTTCAGGATTCATCTTAGAAAATCAGCTACGTAATTAAACAGTCTGAGCTGACACTCCTCAAATCTTAGAAGTAATGAGATGCATCCCAGTTTCTGAGTATAGTCATTGACTGGAGATGAAATTTGATCACCTATAATTCTGTGAAGCATCCTTGCATCAAAGGAATTCAGGCAACCCCTAGGGCCCTGGACAGAATCCAAGTCTTGTAACTATAGAACAAGACAGAAAGGACCAGAGACCTCCTGAAGACCCAAACCTTTGTCCTTCTGCTCCAATATTGGCAGCACAAAACTCTCTTGTCCAGTGAGTCAACAACTACACCAGCATGTCCAAGTCTTTTAAGACTTCGGATTCACATAATGTATGCTATCTTTATATA
>NC_068994.1:18113389-18115432 GCF_001194135.2 Octopus bimaculoides
TATATATATATATATATATATTTAGCAGTATCAGTGCCAAGCAGTGAATTAAGCATAAGTGAATTTTAGGTTAGTTAAAATATATTTGTGACATATTTCAAGTTCTAAAGGCAAATTCATTGCAGTTACCAGAAGAGAAAATTTTTTTCTCTGCAGTAATTGCAGTGAATTTGCCTTTAGAAGTTGAAATATGTCATAAACATATTTTAATTCACCTGAAGCTTGCCTATATATTTTTTTATAACTGTAAGTTTCAAAGCTAATAAAACTATAAAGAATATCATGTAAACATTAGGTTGAAAATCTCTTTTTGATAAAAAAGAAGTCCCATAGGCAGCTTATGACTTTTCCTATCTAAAAGTGGTTTTCAACTTAATACTTACATGTTATTATATATGCTTCAAAATTCAATGTTCCAATAAAGAATTATTTCATGTTCTCTCAAAAGGTTATGACGTCAACATACAATTCTCATTGGTGAGAATAAGGTTTCTTAAATGGATAGAGAAATTTGAAAGATTACATTGGTCAAATGGTAGAATGTCTGCCACATCTACAGGAGATGTGGGTTCGAGTCTCAGAAGCAGCATTCAACTTTTTCCATTCCAAAGTGTTTCTCAACCTAATATTTACATGCTATTATTTATAGCTTTATGTACTTCGAGATCCACTGTTCCAAAACAATTTTTTTTTTACTGGTATTTTGTTGGAGACATAGTCATATTTTTCATACAATTTAGGGAAGGAAGGGTAATGTTAATGACCTTTAATTTTTGAAGGATTCCTAGACTGGTGGGAAGAAGTTTTCCTCAAACTGGGGATCTGACCCAAATGTATGAAACTAAGTAGCTCCCCCACTAAAAGGACCCCTCACAAGGACTAAGATGGTAGGGATAAACAGAGTGTCAGATTTATTCTACCAGCCATGAACTCAGAATGCAAAAGGACAAAAGCATCTTGTCCAATTCTCTAATTATTCTGCCAATCCACCTTTGTAGAATGATATTTCATATTATTGAGCCACAAAAAAAAAAAAAAAAAATGTAAGGCAGTGTTAACTTCAGCAGGATTTGAACTCAGATAACCAGAGAAAATGGTGCAGTATTGACAAATACTTTGATAATTTGCACTGCTGCATTCAACTCATTCTATATTAGTATATTAGTATTATCGTGAAGTAAGGATGGGCTTTTGAAAATCCCATATGAGTCAACGAGATACAACATCCTAACACTACTGATGATGTGTTTTGAGGATAAGGCAGTGAATCTCTTACACCTCAAGTCAAGTGAAGCAGAACAGATAAGGCAATAGATAGATAGATAGATAGATAGGCGGCGAGCTGGCAGAAACGTTAGCACGCCGGGCGAAATGCTTAGCGGTATTTCGTCTGCCGCTACGTTCTGAGTTCAAATTCCGCCGAGGTCAACTTTGCCTTTCATCCTTTCGGGGTTGATTAAATAAGTACCAGTTAGGCACTGGGGTCGATGTAATCAACTTAATCCGTTTGTCTGTCCTTGTTTGTCCCCTCTGTGTTTAGCCCCTTGTGGGCAGTAAAGAAATAAGATAGATAGATAGATAGATAGATAGATATAGAGAGAGTAAGAGGAAGACAGATAAGTAGACAGAGAAAGACATGGCTCAATAAAGGAGCACCAGACTTAGTGGAAGCCAACAAGTGTAGTTTGAAGATTTACATTGGCGAGACTGGATCTCTGCATATGAGAATAGAATTTTCTTAGTTTTCTAATTACACCAGACCAGTTATGATGTTATTACACAACAAGTAAGATGATATTGCGCTGCAAGATGCTGTTACACTCCACACCTGCTCACACTTCAACTGAAAATGTTTTTTTCTTTATTTTCTTTTTTAGAGGGTGGGGTTTGTTTTGGTTTTCTTTCTTAGCAACTTAACAAATCAAACTGTACGTGTGTGCAAGTTGCATGTGTGTGCACACGTGTATACACACACATACACACATCCATGTATGTGTGTATATATATATATATATATATATATATGTATGTGTGTGTATATAT
>NC_068994.1:18116194-18121251 GCF_001194135.2 Octopus bimaculoides
TATATATATATATATATATATATATATATATATATATATATATATATGTATGCATACATTTTTTCATATATATGCATACATATATGTGTGTATACATATGTATACATATATATATACGTATGTATATATGTATACCTCTGTGTGTCTGTGGTGGGCACTATGGTAAACTCATTATAAACTGTGCCATTGTTGTGGTTTGGTTTCGATTACCTGTACATTCTGATGTCTTTAAAAAAGACATAAAGATCACCATTTTCCTACTCCAATTTCTGTCTTCCTCACCATAAATGTTTGTGTAAGAAATCATATTTTTTGACCCATAGTAATATCAACTGTATTTCATTCATAATAAATCATATTCAGTTGTTTCTTTTTTTTTTTTTGCATGAATATTTTTTCCTGTTTCTTAAATAACAACAGAAACTAAAACAAAAATGAAAAAAAAAAGACAAAACATATTTAAGAACCACTCTTCATATGAAATGCTGTGCTTCGCTTTCAAGTTGTTGAAAGGAGGCAGTCATCATTGTTGTTGTAATCATTATCACCACCACCACCGCCACTGCTGTCACCTTTACCACTACCATCACCACCACCACCACCACCACTACCAGCATCATCATTTTAACGTTCACTTTTCCTTGCTTGCATGGCTGGTATGGAATTTGTCAAGGCAGAGTTTCTAAAGTTGGATGCTCATCGTGTCACAAAATCCTCACCAGTTTCCAAGCAAAGTTATATTTCCTCAGCAGCCACATGTTTTCCACACAAGACTGGAACTGAACAACTTCATTTGTGTGACAGTGATGCTCATCATTTAGAGCCATCATGTGTTGTCAAGAGAAGGACACACACACACACAACAGGTTTCTTTCAGTTTCTGTCTTCTAAATCCACTTGTAAGGTTTGGTCACCCTGGGGTTTTGGTAAAAGGCACTTGCCTAAGATACTGCACAGTAGGATTGATAAAAATGGTGTTGGATAGCATTGTTGGGTATGAATCATGTAATATGGTTAGTGAGCTTTAGTGGAGTATTGACTTGGTATTTACAAGTCTTTTAAGAAGGGTATATTAGTCTCAGGTGTGAAGGGCCAAGGAGGGGCTTGGGAACATTTGTTGGACCTTTCTTTTTTTCTTTTGCTTGTTTTAGTCATTAGACTGCTTCCATGCTGGGGCACCACCTTAAGGAATTTTAGTCAGACAGATTGACCCCAGTACTCATATTTTTGTTAAAGCCTGGTACTTATTGTATCAATCTCTTTTGCTGAACTGCTAAGTTACGGGAATGTAAACACACCAACACTAGTTATCAAGCAGTGGGGTTAAGGACAAACACAGACACAAAGATACACACACATAGATATACATACATACACATCTCTATGTCTATACAATGTGCTTCTTTCATTTTCCATCTACTAAATCCACTCACAAAGCTTTGGTTGGCCTGAGGCTATACTAGAAGACACCTACTCAACATGCTGCACAGTCTTGCAACATCCTAATCACTAAGCCATGTGCCTCCACATTTGATAAATTAAGGTTTGTAAATTTGCATAGGTGACCGAGGAGGGATATTAAAGAGAATGCAGTGGAGGTAAGTTGTGAGTTATAGGTAAGAGTAGGTGAGGGATAGATGAGGGGTAGCAATAGAGGTGTTTCAGAGGAGGGAGAGTGTTAGTTGGCCACACTCAGTAAGCTGAAGTCAGTGTTTATTGGACAGCAGGGGAATGATTGTGGCCAAATGCACTCTCCTATCTATGTAGGGCTCCTGAAGGGCCAGTAGGCAAAGTGACAAGGACAGTGCAAATGGCACACGTGGTGGGGAGATGAGAAATGGAGGCTATAAGTGATTAGGAGATGTATGAAAAAGGGGGTGAGAAATAGGTTAAATGAGAGGGGGTCAAGGATGTGAGTTGATGGGGAAGAAAATATAAGTCTAGCAGGGTACAAATATTAGCTTAAAATTTTGGCACAAGGCCAGCAAGTTTGAGGAAGGGTGTGAGTTGATTATATTGTCCCCAGTGTTCAAGCAGTGCTTATTTCATTGATCCTGAAAGGATGGAAAATAAAGTTGACCTTGGCGGGGCTGGGTACAAATATTTCTGTGGGTGGATGGGTCTTCTGCAGCACTGTGTATCACCAATCAACATAGTCCTTCATCATTTCTGTAAGATACAGCATCTTCTGGTCAGCCATACCTTCTTCAATGCCCAAATCCTCCTTAGTCTTCCTCTTCTAGGTTTCACTAACTTGGAGTGCTCAGTACTTCTTTATGCAGCAGTCATTCTTTATACACATCACATACCTATACTAATACAGCATTCTCTCTTATACCTAACATCTGATTATCTCAGTTCATTTCTACTCCAGTGTTCATACTCGCTAATATGATATATCCATCAGGTGCTTGCATCATATCTTTATAGCTTTCACAAATTTTATGTATTCAAGGCTCACATTTCATGACCATGCAGTATAGTAATTCTAACATATGCATCATATAGTTTATCCTTTACTCTCAGGGTGGAAAGACCTTTGTTACTAGCAAAGTTTGAAGGAAATAATAGTAATTTTCTTTGATTTCTAGATAGAAGCAAGCAAAATAGGAAATAACATTTACCGATCAAAAACAGAAAAAAATTTAGAGTAAAAAGAAAATTCTAAGAGAAGGCAGTAAATGTTTTATGATGACAAGGTCTATAACACATTAGGTTGTAGAGACACCATTAAAGACATTATATTCATGTTGTATATCTAAAACATATTACCTTAAATGAGGCCCAAACTAACAAAATACTCATCTAATTTACATTGCTGTCACTGCTTATAGCAGTGAATATTTCTTACCTTCTGTTACCTATTTGCAGGTAGCTGAACCAAACCAGTGAAATGTAATGTATCTTAGCTAAGGATTCACCATAGTGTTGGTGACAGGATAAAAACTCCTTAACTTCTTATTTGGTTGTCTGCTACTCTATTGTTATGGTTATATGTTATCTCAAACATGTTAGAACTGTTGATTCCAAGGACGAGGGTTCCAGTTGATCTAATCAACAGAACAGTCCATTCGTGAAGTTAATGTGCAAGTGGCTGAGCACTCCACAGATATGTGTACCCTTAATGTAGTTCTCAGGGAGATTCAGCACGACACAGACTGTGACAAGGCTGACTTTTTGAAATACAGGTACAACTTGTTTTTGCCAGCTGAGTGGACTGGAGCAGTGTGAAATAAAGTGTTTTGCTCGAGAACACAACACGCCTCCGGATATTGAACTCATGACCTTACGATTGTGAGCTGAGTACCCTAACCACTAAGCCACCTGTCTTCACAAAAGTACACATATGCTAAGACACAGTTTCTAACATCAAAGCAAGAAAAAAAAAGTGCAACTAATTAAGGAGGTTTTGGAAAGTTCAGTACATACATGCATACTTAGTCACTAACACACACTCATGTAGAGAGACACATGTGCAAAATATACAGCTGTAGGGTTGCTTTAGATATTACATAAGATGGTATCAAAAAGTTACTGGACTAGTTCTGTAGCACACCAGCAGATGGCAGCACATGGCTGTGTGCACAGTGAGAGCTAGCAGTGACCTTCATGAGGCAGTGTGCTGAGTGACATCACTGTGTTTACCTCACAAGTTGTGAAATTTGTGTCTTTGTGATCACATGTATGCCATAGTCTGCAATTTTTGTCATGGACAGAAAGTTGGAATGAAGAGCCAATGTGAAGTTTTGCTTTAAACTTGGAAATCTGTTAAAGAAACATTGTGCTCTAGCAAGCTTACGGTGACAAGGCATGTTTTGAGCGGCATGGCACTTCAAAAATGGAAGAACATCCCTGAAAGATGATGAGCGATCTAGAAGATCTGCCATGAGTGTCACCCCTGGAAATGTGGTGTTGTGCATCGAGAATTTGTCCCCCACAGCCAGATTATCAAGAGTTTCTACTGCAGCATTTTGAAGTGTTTGAGGGAGGACATTCGGCAAAAGTAACCAGATCTGTGGATTGCAAAGGATTGGAGTCTTCGTGACAACAATGTGCCCTGTCACTGAGCTCTCCTCACTTATGAGTTTCTCACCAAAAGCAACGTAGTATCACTTCTGCATTTGCTCTGTTCACCAGATTTAGCACCTGCAGACTTCCATCTCTTCCCCAAGATGAAAATGCTGCTCAAAGGTCACTGTTTTAACACCATTCTCAAGATCCAAAGCAAATTACAAAAGGTCCTCGACTCGCTTATGGGAAACAACTTCCAGGTTGGATTCCCAAAGTGGCAGGAATGCTGGGACTGGTGTATTGCTGCACAAGGGGACTATTTTTAAAGAGATGATGTTAAAACTTGGGTAAATAAGTTATGTTTTTATTAAACATAACTAGTCCAGAAACCTTTTGATACTACCTCATAGCACATACATGCATACTCACATTTGAATACATATATATATATATACATTCTCACATGTTCACACATATGCTTACACATATGCAAGAAATAAAACCATAAGACTATTTGGGATATATTAGCACACATATAAGTTTTAAGAACAGGGAAAAAGAAAACACCTATGCTAAGCTATTGAGAAATCTGTAGTTACTTTACTCAGATTACAAGTTCAGAATTATACCTGTAATTATTTAGGTGCTGGGATATGTAACTCACTGCCTAAGTACCAATCTTGAGAAAGTAGGCTTCTCAAAACCAGAAAGCTGATTTGAAGACTATAGATCCAAGACATCACTGGAACTGTAAATATCTGTAAAACTTTCTAGAAGTTTATCATTTAAGTATATATGTGCATGTCTAGACATGCAACTATATGCATGAAAATACATACATAAAACAAAACATATAAATCTGCACATGCACCAGCTCCAAATACTGCACACATACGCACATGCATGCACAAATACCCTGTTGATGTTGAAATTCAAATGAAGTCTTGCATCCAAGTTAGAACCAGCTTGACTATTGTCAAGAAACCCTGAAATAAAACTGAATAATAACACACACACACACACACACACACACACACACACACACA
>NC_068994.1:18122369-18133635 GCF_001194135.2 Octopus bimaculoides
TATATATATATATATATATATATATATATATATATATATATATATTGGTGGTATACAAGCGTGGCTGTGTGGTTAAGAAGTTTGCTTCTTAAGCACATGTAGTTTGTGTAGTTTCAAGCTCATTCTTGCTGTGTGGCAACTCGGGAAAATGCCTTCTATTAGAGCCCCAAGCCAACCAATGCCATCTGAGGAAATTTGGTAGACAGAAGTGGTAGAAAGCCTCTGTGTATGTGTGTGTGTGTGTTTGTGCACATTTGTGTATGTAGAATGTTTGTTGACAAAGTGGCATCTATATGCATGTTTGTTTCAGTCTTATTAGGCCTCATTAGCATAATGTTTTTTAAGCCTGGCTTGATCAGCTGCCAGAAGCTGAAAATCAGTTTATCTCAATATTTTAAAAGAGACCCTATTGTATTTTTATAATTAATTATTATTAGGAATTGTATTAAGAAAATGTTAAAATATTTTCTGTATTATACAATTTATTGCACATAAATTTTAAAAACAAAATCTTATATGGATCCCCAAGGGCCATATGGACCCTGGTTAAGAACCACTGATCTTGCATCCAGCAATGTTTCAAAAACTTTATTAATATCAATGATTTATGTATTTTTTTAAAATTTGAAACTACAATCTCTTTATATTGTAAATAAAAATCTTCCAGAGTTGGTTATGCTTTTCATTATACAAGTCAATAAAATAAATACTAGATAAGCAAAGCCCTTCTTTCACGAATTTAAGCCCTCATACTGAAGTAAGAGGGGTATCGGAATTGGTAGACAAAATGTCTTGTGGCATTTACATTACCTTTACACTCTGAGTTCAAATCCCACCAGGGTGAACTTTGTCTTTCATCCTTCCTGGGTCAGTAAAATAAGAAGCAGTCAAGTGCTGGAATCAGTTAGATTGTCAGAACCCCTTGTTCCACATCATCATGGTCATTTAATGTCCATCTCCATACTGGCATATGTTGGATGGTTCGACAGGAGCTGGCCAATCAGAGAGCTGTCCAGGTTTCAATTGTTTGTTTTAGCCTGGTTTCTATGGCTGGATGCCCTTCCTCATGCCAGTCAGTTTACAGAGTGTGCTGGGTACTCCTTTCATGCTACCAGCATGAGTGCAGTATGTATGACACTGGTGCAAGTGCATTTTACATTGCACTGGCACCTGCAAGACAAAGACTTCTTGGCTGGAAGAGGGAGTGGGGCATGGCCATAAAGGATATACCTGTATGTATGGATGGCTGCGATTTTGCTTAGCTTGATGTGTCTTCTTGCAAGCTGCAAATCACCAGAAGTCTCAGTCTCTTGTCATTTCCTCAGTGAGGCCCAGCATCTGAACATCCTTTCTTACCACATTGTCCTGCATCTTCCTGAGTTTACCTCTCCACAGGTTCCCTCCACAATTAGAGATTGACACTTCCTTATGCAGCTGTCCTCATCCATATGCATTATATGGCCATACCTGCACAGTCTTCTCTCTTGCTCACAACATCTGATGCCTCTTATACCCAGTTCTCCCCTTAAACTACTTACACTCTGTCATGCATGCACACTGACATTACCCATCCAGTGGAGCATACTGGCTTCATTTCTTTCAAGTCTTTGCATGTCCTCAGTAGTCACAGTTTTTCTCTTAAATCATTTAAACTCTGTCATATACACACACTGACATGCTGGCTTCTTGTGACCTTGTATTATTTGGCTGTGGATTAATCATATATTTAGAGCATTGTATAAAGTACTTTATTGTGTTTAGCTATGACTCTTTGTTTGGAGTTCAAATCCTACTTTGCCTTTCATCCTTCCATGGTCAATAAAATAAACTACCAGTCAAGTACTAGGGTTGGTTTAATCAGCCATACACCCTTTCATCCAAATTTGAAGCTTGGCGTCATGAGACAATCATTAGTGTGTTGGAAAAAATGCTTAGCAGCATTTCTTCCAGCTTTTTATGTTCTGAGTTCAAAGTCTGCTGGGTTAACTTTGCTTTTCATCCTTTTGAGGTCAATCAAAATATGTTCCACTGGGATTGATGCAATCCACAAAACCCTCCCTCTAAAACTGCTGGTCTTTAAACCATTATTATTATTATTAAAGTTGGCAAGCTGGCAGAATTGTTAGCATGCCAGACAAAATGCTTAGTGGCGTTTCATTCACCATCTGGAAGCCTGCACCGGACTTCTGTCTGTTTTGGCAGGGTTTTTTATACCCTTCCTAAAACCAGTCACCCAGTAGAGTGGATTAACGAGTGCTTTTTACATGGCACAAACACAGGTGAGGTCACTTTTGGCAAGGTTTACACACACACACACACACACACACACACACACACACACACACACACACACACACACACTAATGTTTGTTTTTATGTCAAGTTTGTTCACCTTCACCAGACTGTCTGATGAAGGCAAGCAAGATGAAACTTTGAAGTCAGTGTCAACCTCTTCCTTGTAAAAGTTTAATGAAATCATTGTTTTAACATCCAAGGCCAATTTTCTACAGCTACAAGTCGCCAACTCTCACCTGTTTCCACATAAAGTAATATTTATTCATGACCAGACATATTTCCACAGAATATTGGAAACAAAGAACACCACTTGCATTATGGGGATACTCATTTACAACTGTCATGCACGCACGCACACACACACACACACACACACACACACACACACACACACACAAGGCATCTGTTAGTTTGTCTACCAAATCTATTTAGAAAGCTGAGCTTTGGTCAACTCAAAACCAATCTCCCCCCAACACCAATGACATAAGACTATGCAGCACTGTCCTGGAAAGTGTAAAGACTTTTCCATACCTCAGAAGCTACCTGTCCAGCAATTGCACCATTCAGAAAAGCATTGAGAATAGGATCAATGCAGCCCATACGGCTTTCAGAAAACTCTCAAACAGGTCTTCCTAAACCATTGAAAATCATGGTATTCTGAGCCATTGTCCTTTCCACTCTCCTCAATGGCTGTGAGATGTGGGTGTTGTATTGATGAACCTTGATGAAAATTGAATGTTTCCAACAACATAAACTTCACACAATCACGAGGACTCAACAGAGAGGCTATACTAATTACCAATGAAGATGTTCTGCCCCAGGCTGGACTGACCAGCATTGAAACTGTGATAGCATGACACTGCTTCTATAGGTCAGGACACATCATATATATGCCTCAAATGCACCTCCCCCATCAACTCCTCCTTGCTGAGTTGGTCTCAGATACCTTACCACACAGAGTCCCCAAATTTTGTTTCCGGGACCAGCTCAAGGCCACTCTCCTCCACTGCCCCATTGACCCAAATACTTGGGAGACAATCGTCAAGGACTACCCAAAGTGGCTGCATGTAATCAAGGAAACAGATCTGATAGGAAATAACAGATGTTAAGAGGCAGAGATCAGATGGCAAAGACTCAAAGAGCAACTTGAGTCAATTACTGGGGTTATTATCATTATTATTAAAGTGGGAAGCTGGGGGAACCATTAGCACACTGAGCAAGATGCTTAGCTGCATTTCATCTGTCTTTACATTCTGAGTTCAAATTTCACCAAGGTCAACTTTGCCTTTCCTCTTTTCAGGGTCAATAATATAAGTATCAATCGAGAGCTGGTGTTCAATATAATTGATTATCCCCCACCCTGAAATTTCTGGACTTGTGCCAAAATTTGAAATCATCATCATCATCAGCATCATCATCATTATTTTGTCTGTCTTTACATTCTGAATTCAAATTCTGTTGAAGTCGACTTTGCCTTTCATCCTCTTGGGGTTGATGAAATAAGTACTGGGGCTGATGTAATCAACTTAACCCTTCCCCCAAAATTTCAGGCCTTGTGCCTATAGTACAAAGGATAATTATTATTATTATTGGCAAGCTGCCATGATTGTTGGTGCGTTGAACAAAATGCTTAGTGGCATTTCTTCTGGCTCTTTAACTCTTTAACTAGTTTCAGCTTGAGAGCTGCGGCCATACTGATGCACCTCCGTTAAGTAAAATATGGAATGCTTCACAAATTTGCATGTCATCCTTGTACAGAGGCCAAGCTACTCTTCTCTGTACCATTCCAATTTTGGTGTATGTATTGCTGAAACAATGGAATTGACTTTGCCTTTCATCTTTTGGAGATTGATAAAATAAGTGCCATGAATACTGGGACATCAATACGTTCAACTAACCCTGCTTCCTGAAATTGCTGGTCTTGTGCCAAAACTTGAAACCATCATTTTGATACACATCATCATTGAATATTTTTTTGGTTGACATCAATGATTTATGTGTATGGCCATTACATGGCTGAGTATGTATACTTTTGAAAGATTTAAACAGGTATTTATTCAAGAAATTCCACTGACATTATGATGGTGAAGGCTGATATTTCTGCTGTTTTTTTGTATTAGCTACATTTTTTCTGTGATTGTATATACTTATAGACATTATGGAGTTGAATGTTTTGTTGTGTGAGGGTGGGGGTGAGGCAGAGATGAAACAGGAATAAATATTGTAAATTCAGAATGGTACCCGCACAGGCAAGAATATGTGTAGGAGTTTTGTGGTATGCAAAGCAGCTGTGTAGTTTTATGATGTTGTTAGGAGTGAAGAAAGTTGCTTCTGTCTACGTGCTTATGAACATGTGCGTGCGTGTGTGTGTGTGTGTGTGTGTGTGTGTGTGTGTGTGTCTTTGTGCAATATTTATACAAGCTCTGTTGTGCAACATGTCTCTATGGTTTTACATTGTTTGTATTGAAGAAAGTTGCTTCTGTAGGTGTGTGTGTGTGTGTGTATAAATGTTTAAAAGTGTATGGAAGATATGTGTGCATATGTATTTCGAATTATGCAGGCTTCATTAGGCCTATTAGCTTGTTAAGGTTTTATGTTGCTTGTAATGAAGAAAATTGCTTCTTTGTGTGTGCACATGACTTTGCATGTATGTGTATTTCAAGTATACATTTGTGTGTATGCATGTATGGTTCACAGATGCACTGTCTTTTTTATCTGCCTTTTCTACCTCTACCTATTTAACCTCTGCTTCTCAGAGCTTACTGCTCTTACGACATCTCTGCTCATCTTTCCTCCTTTCATTCGTATTGTTTCCACAGCTCTAGGCTCCAGCACAACAGCACTACATTGAGTCCTTCTTTCCCTAGAACATCTATTCTCGAGAATTCCATCCTCACATAGTTTTTCTGCAAATTGTCAGTTGTCGTGATGAGGTCTATGTAGTTGTCATGGAATGTTAACAGTATTCCCGGCTACCTTGGAGGGCTGCAAAGAGGGTCCCCGCCAAGATAGGTGAAACCAGTGAGGTCAACATACCAGCTAACCAGTTGCATAATTTTGCACATAACAGACAAGAAAAGAGAGAGTTAGCTGGGTAGGTGGAGGTGATGTGGTTATGGATATGAGGATATACATGTGTGTGGGTATGTCTTATAGCATATGAAGCAATTATATGCATCTCTGTAACTTGAAATATCGGAAATTGCTTGAATACATACACTCATGTATGCATACATGCATATATATATATATGTATGTATGTATGTATGTATGTATGTGTGTGTGTGTGTGTGTGTGTGTATGTATGTATGTATGTATGTATGTATGTATGTATGTACAGATATACATACATATGTGTGTATGTGGGTGGGGATGTGTATGTTTGTGTCATGCCAGATACACCTAACTAGAATTTTATTATGCACTCCTCTTGTATTGAAACAGTTTCAGCTTACATATCAAGTGCGCAATATCTTTTTCTTCCATCATCACCTCCTCCTCCTCATCACCATCATCATCATCAATAGCATAAAATCAGCAGACAGAAAAGAACCTTAAGCCGCATTTCTTTCTCTGTCTGTGACTGTATCTCTTTTTAAAATCAGTTGTAAAATGTCAGAAATTATTTAAATAAATTCTTTAAGGTCAGGAAACCCACCGTAAATAATACTAGCGATTGTAAACAGAGTATGAGAAACACCTCTTATAGGATACTTCCCTCAATATTTTATCAGTGCTTCCTCATGCAGCAATCAAAAAGAATATATGTGTATATGCAGGCATGGCTATGTGGTAAGATACTTGCTTCCCAGGCAGATGGTACCAGGTTCAGTTCTACTGTGTGGCACTTAGATATTATAGTTTCTTCTATTATAGTTTCAGGTCAACCAAAGTTTTGTGAGTGTACTTGGTAGATGGAAACTGAAAGAAGCCTTTCATATGTGTGTGTGTGTGTGTGTGTGTGTGTGTGTGTCCCACCACCACATGACAAGTGGTGTTGGTGTGTTTACATCCCCATAACTTAGCGATTCAGCAAAAAATAATGATTGAACAAATGCTAGGCTTCAAAAAATAAGTGCTGGCATCAATTTGTTTGACAAAAAGCCTTCAAGGTGGTGCCCCAGCATGGCCACAGTCAAGTGACTGAAACAAGTAAAAGATAAAAGATATTTATAGTTTGGTTTTGTGCCAGGGAAAAGCACCCCTGATGTTATATTTCTGGTAAGGCAGCTGCAGGAGAAATAGATAACCAAAGATAAGCCTCTGTACTTGGCTTTTGTTGACTTGGAGAAAGCCTTTGACAGGGGTCTCCTGATCCCTTATCTGGTGGTCAATGCAGAAACTAGGGATAGACGAGTGGTTGGTGAGAGCTGTACAAGCTATGTACAAGGATGCTATCAGTAAGGTGAGGGTTGACAATGAGTACAGCCAAGACTTCAGGGTACAAGTTGGGGTTTACCAAGGATCGGTGCTCAGCCTCCTCTTGTTAATCATAGTCCTCCAGGCAATAACAGAGGAATTCAAGACAGACTTTCCCTGGGATCTCATCTATGTTGATGACCTTGCTCTTATAGCTGAATCACTACCTGAATGAGAGAAGTTCCAGGTATGGAAGCAAGGTCTAAAATCAAAGGGCCTTAGAGTTAATCTAGCAAAAACCAAAGTCTTAGTAAGTAGGAAGGCAGACAAATCAAAAATCCCTTAAGGTAGATGGCCCTGCTTGATCTGTAGAAAAGGTGTAGGTAGAAACTCCATAAGATGCACCCAGTGTAAGCTTTGGACATATAAGAGGTGCAGCAATATCAGAGGTAGGTTAACAGGGAAAATACCTTTGGTGTGTGGAAGATGCACAGGTACAATAAATGCTGAAAATGTGCAACTATCTTTCCATTATGAAGAGAGAATGCCCTGACACATCTTTACCACCATCTTCTCTATTTTCCAACTGAAGCAACCATGTATCTCCTCTACAACATTACACCTGCTCCCCCCTCTCTCTCTCTCAAACTTTAACCTTTGATCTTGGACAAGTTAGTGCATTGACTTGACGGGTGCCATCTTGCATATTTCTGCTCAGCCTCTGAGCCTCACAGCAGAGCCTGGCTCAATATGGTGCCATCACTTGTGACTGGCACTCAGCTTGATAGCGATTGTCTGCACTTTGGCATTTCCATGGAGGCTTGGCCTCTCTAGATCTGTGAACCTCATGAATGCTGCTGTGAATTCACTATGGATTCTTTCAGCCTCCACCCATTGTCATGCCCCTAAAATGCTGGCTACCTTCTGTGCCACACTGTCCTTAACAAAATCGTAAAACCACAAGCTTCCCTTCCCAGCTCGAGCCAGTTGGGTTAGACTGAGGGGACAGCAAAAGGCTTGACTATATGACAGTTTTCCTGTTCTATGGCAGTATGCTCCTTATTTGGGAGAGCTACATGGTGTGACACCTCCAGCAGCAGTCTGGTGTGTTCAGCTACCAGCCCAGGCTCTGCTGCTCATCAGGCTGAGAAGAGCAAACGGTCAAAGTATTGGTTGTTCTCTGACAAGTTTATGGTCAAGCCTGTGGTAGTGGAGACTTCCGATGTTCTCAGCCCCTGGACCATATCCCTGCTCACCGCTATCAGGGTGGAGATGGTTGTCTGCAAGTGTGAGCCCATGAGTCAGAGTGGATGTTCCAGTGCATCTTCCTTGCCATCCTTTGGGGCAATGCTTTTTCCATTTTGTCTTATGGGATGATGAGGTGGTTTGACTTACAGGAAATCAAGAGAATATAAGAATTTAGTAGCTTACTACCTGTAGTTGGTCATTATATAACTGCTTGTCACCTGGAATATAGCCACCTCCCTCAATACTACTCCTCACTCAGAGATGAGAGGTACCAATACAATTGCTATTGTCACATTTTAGTCAGAAGTCAACTCTTATTAAAGAGACCCATAATCAAAGACATTCCACCTGTGACCAACACACTTGATTTTATTCAGAGACACTGCACAGTGTACCCCGGACTACATGAACCAATGAATGTGTCCTTTCTTTTTATCCAGATGATACAGACAAATTTGAGTGAATTACTTGGTGACAGTGGAGGCGCAATGGCCCAGTGGTTAGGGCAGCGGACTCGCGGTCATAGGATTGTGGTTTTGATTCCCAGACCGGGCGTTGTGAGTGTTTATTGAGCGAAAACGCCTAAAAGCTCCACGAGGCTCCGGCAGGGGGTAGTGGCGAACCTTGCTGTACTCTTCCACCACAACTTTCTCTCACTCTTACTTCCTGTTTCTGTTGTACCTGTAATTCAAAGGGTCAGCCTTGTCACACTGTGTCACGCTAAATATCCCCGAGAACTACGTTAAGGGTACACGTGTCTGTGGAGTGCTCAGCCACTTGCACGTTAATTTCACGAGCAAGCTGTTCCATTGGTTGGATCAACTGGAACCCTCGACGTCGTAAGCGACGGAATGCCAACAACAACAACAACTTGGTGACATCATTGGTGCCAATGCCATGTAGAAAGCACATAGTATATTCTGTAAAATAGTTGGCATTAGGAAGAAGTATTTAGTAGTAGAAACCATTGCAAAGAAGACATTGGAGCTTGGTATAGTCTTCTAGCTCACCAGCTTCTGTCAAACTGTCCAATGCATACCAGCATGGGAAAAAGATATTAAATGAAAATGGATAATGATGATGATGACGATGACATCATTATTGTATAGTTGGTATGCTATTGTTATTGTTGCTATCCTTTAGTCCACAATCAGCTTTGATGAAGCAGACCTGTGATCAAAGGATTTTCAGCCATGACCAACCCACCTTATTTTTGCAAGCATGTGATGAGCTCTCTTTTTCTTTCTAAAGACGCTATTGTGTGATTTGGGAGAGATTTGACTGCTATTTTTAGCAGAATGAGTACCCGTATAGAAGATCCTTCATTAGTTTATGCTAATGCAGTAGATCATTATTTAGAGGTGACTTGGGTTTGGTTTCACATTGCTTATAATGAGCCAGATTGTGTATTTGAGCATGTATATACTATATTCTGCTCTTAGCCAAAAGGCTGAGGAGCCACGAGCATGTATGTACATGTGTGTATGTGTGTGTATATATATATATATATATATGTATACAAAAATTGTTATGAGTACAGGTGAACCCACACACATACATGCACATATTCATACACACTAAGATAGACATTTCTTTTATACATTCCAACCATATGGCTGTAGTCATACTGGAGCACCATTGGGGGAAAAAGTCAAAAGCTGCCTGTAGGACTCAAGCCCCCATCTTCTGTGGTCATGACAAATTTTCTACCATTATACCAAAGTAACCCTTATTTTTTTAATATCATTTTGACCAGAGTACACAAATATTTACTTGTGTTTGTGGCTGGGCACTCTGTTACTTATGATGATAAGAGTCCCAGTTGATTTGATCAACGACGCTACCTGCTTGTGGAATTAACATGCAAGTAATTGATCACTCCACAGACATGCATACCCTTAACATAATTCCCAGGGAGATTCAGCATGCCACACCAAATGTGACCAGGCTGGTCCATTGAACTACTATGTGGAGGCATGTGGCTTAGTGGTTAGGGTATGGGACTCGTGATCACAAGATTGTGGTTTCGATTCCTGGACCAGGCAACATGTTGTGTTCTTGAGCAAAACACTTCATTTCACATTGCTCCAGTCCACTCGGCTGACAAGAATGAGTAATCCTGTGGTGAACCAGCGTCTCATCCAGGTGGGGAATATATATGCCATGAAACTGGGAAACTAGCCTGAGTCATTATGACTCAAGAAGCTAACTAACGTCATTGAACTACTACTCATTTTTGCCAGTTGAATGAACTGGATCAATGTGAAATAAAGAGTCTTGCTTAAGACCCCGACACACCAACAAGATTCAAATTCATGACCTTTGACCTTTGACTTTATGATCGTAAGCTGAATGCACCAACCACTAAGCCACATGTTGTATAAAGTCAGCAAAAGCTATCTATTACTGGATCTCATTGCTACTTTCTATTGTGGAATGAGGTCCTTTGATTTTAGTTTGGGTTCTTTTACGGTTAGTGAGTTCCTGATTCATTTTCAACTATTTCCTTTTTAAATTTAAGTTTTAAAATTTATTTATAGGCGCAGGAATGGCTGTGTGGGAAGTAGCTTGCTTACCAACCACATGGTTCCAGGTTCAGTCCCACTGCATGGCACCTTGGGCAAGTGTCTTCTACTATAGCCTCAGGCTGACCAAAGCCTTGTGAGTGGATTTGGTAGACGGAAACTGAAAGAAGCCCGTCGTATATATGTATATATATATGTGTGTGTGTGTGTGTTTGTGTGTCTGTGTTTGTCCCCCTAGCATTGCTTGACAACCGATGCTGGTGTGTTTATGTCCCCGTCACTTAGCGGTTTGACAAAAGAGACCGATAGAATAAGTATTAGGCTTACAAAGAATAATTCCCGGGGTCGATTTGCTCGACTAAAGGCGGTGCTCCAGCATGGCTGCAGTCAAATGACTGAAGCAAGTAAAAGAGCATATTCTGTTTTGGAGGGCTGCTGCGTGAGGAACTACAGATTAAATACTAAGGTATTTCTCATACGGTGTTTACAATCACACTTGTATTATTTATGGTGGATTTCCTGACCTTAACGAAATTATTTAAATAATTCCTGACATTTTACAACTGATTTTAAAATGATATGCAGTGACACAGAGAGAGACGGAGAGAGAGAGGGAGAGAGAAAGAGAGTTATATAACCAAAGGTTCTTTTGTTTGTTTTATACTATGTTGATGATGATGATGATGATGGTGGTGATGATGATGGTGGTGGTGATGATGAGGAAGATATTGAGCAAACTGCATGTAAGCTGAGACAATTTCAATGTAAGAGGCGTGCATGATAAAATTCTAGTTAGCATATATGGTTTGATACATGTACATACATGCAGATATATATAT
>NC_068994.1:18134615-18135531 GCF_001194135.2 Octopus bimaculoides
AAGAGTCTGAAAGTCCCTATCTCAAAGTTTTGGTTTACTTTCGAAGTTTTGTTTCAACGAGGACCTTTTTCCCTCTTTCTCAAAAGCTGTCATTACTTTCAAGACAGTACTTCTTCATACACCAAACATTTTGGCTGTTTTCATTACGCTAGTGCCTGCCACACAAGCACCAACAATTTGACCTCTTTGAAAGTCCGATAGATCTGTCATTTTAATGAATTTTAATTACCTTTTTCTGATGATATCTGAAAAGAAACAACAATTTTAGCAAAACATATTTAGCAACACTAATAATAAATCAAAAAGCATAAAAATAAACAAGCTTTTGATGGTTTTATAGATGCTAGGTGTTTCCATTATTTTGTCCAACCCCTGTATATGTGTGTGCTTGTGAAGGCAGCTGGACCATCAGACATAGTCATTGCTAAGATGCTTAAAATATTTGGCTGAGTTGATCATGTATTAGTGACTTACATCAATCAAGTTATAAAGAATAGATGCCATAACCAATAACTAGCATAACACTAACACAGTCAGCTGCTTCAGATGCATAAGAGTTACACTGAAGAAGGGGAGCTACAGAAGCACCATCAAATACTTGGCCCAGGTTATGACAGTTACTGAAAGAGTACAACTAATTAAGAAGAGAATTAATCTAGAAAAGTCACAATTGAGTTTTGTGCCACAAAGAGCTACTACCAATATTCTTTTACTAGTGAGACAACAACAGGGAGAAAGCCACTATATATATATATATATATATCAATTAGAAAATGGAGGATAATATGCTGAACCCAACTACTTGCAGACAGTGTATCCCGTTGAATTCATTAATTTAATTCGTAGCTAAAGTGACAAAAAAAAAAAAAGAAAAAATCCAAAGTACAGGTGTTTATGACAAACCATGTTATTTTGC
>NC_068994.1:18135541-18138191 GCF_001194135.2 Octopus bimaculoides
ATATATATATATATATATATATATATATATATATAGCATTTAGTGATTTGGAGAAGGCCTTTGGCAGTTTCATGCCTTGTATTCTGATGTTTGCTATTGAAACTTGGGATAGATGAATGGTTTGAGAGGTTTGTGAAGGCTATGTACAAGAGTACTGTCAGCAAGTTGAAAATTCTGCCGTGGATTCAGTGACAAATTTAGCATATAGGTTAGGTCAGTCCTCTGCATGTTCCTGTTTATTATATTTCTACAGGCATACAGGAACTCCAGTATACCATTGATATTCTTC
The DNA here is from genome assembly GCF_001194135.2 of Octopus bimaculoides. Classification (NCBI taxonomy): domain Eukaryota; kingdom Metazoa; phylum Mollusca; class Cephalopoda; order Octopoda; family Octopodidae; genus Octopus; species Octopus bimaculoides. Next base: position 18,135,831 of record NC_068994.1, read on the forward strand.
ATATGAGTGAATCTGCAGATTTAGAGAAGAAATGCAGCCTTAGTTTAGAAATAAAGGTTACTAGTTTGAATCCAGCTTGGTGCTGTGTACATATTCTTATGATGATCAGAGATCAAACTAATGCATACATAATGTGGATGGAAATATTGGTTTCAAATTTTGGCACAAGGCCAGCAATTTTGGGAGAGGGAGTAAGTTGATTACATCGACCCCAATGCTCAACTGGTGCTTATTTTATCAAGTCCAAAACAGTTTTTGAAAGAAAGGGGTTAGTTGATACCATTAACCCAGGAGGAAAGTCGATCTTGGCAGAATATGAACTTAGAACTTAAAGAAGCAAAACTAAATGTTACAAAGCATTTTGTCCAACACTCAACCAATTCTGCTCATCCAATGTCCTGCCTGAGGCTAAATAATGACAACTGGCAGTTTAATTCTGGAATGTGTTTAAAACTATGCAGAATTTGAAGTAATGACATTAAAGACTGACAATGAATGTTACAGTTATGACAATGAAGGTTACAGTTGATCTGATCAATTGAACAGCTTGCTCATGAAATTAACATGCAAGTGGCTGAACGCTCCACAGACATGCATACTCTTAATGTAGTTAGTTCTCAGAGAGATTCAGTGTGACACAGAATGTGAGAAGGCTAGCACTTTGAATTACAGGTACAACTCAGTTTTTGCCAGCTGACTGGACCGGAGCAGTGTGAAATAAAGAGTCTTTCTCAAGGGTACAATGTATCACCTGGAATCGAACTCACCATCTTATGATTGTGAGCTAATTACCCTAACCACCTTCACAGTAACAACACTCTGTTGCTACAATACTACTTTTATTACAAGAAAATATAAACAGCACTTACTCAACTCAACACATTCTTAGCACTTCTTTCTTCTACATAAAGAATATTAGAGATGCAATGCACTCTTTCTGAAGTAAATATAAAAACACAGCACAAAAAAGGAGAAGCAATCTAGACCATGCAACCTACATCCAATCGCTTTCAAATGTATGATTTTTGGTTGCCTTGTTATATGTTGCTTTTCTGTGTTGATGAACACAACTTGGTATATTGTCTGTTGTCTTAAATAACTCACTTCAACATGTCTTGATGTTGAAACTGGATTAATTTTCAGCGGTTAACAGTGTGCAACGTGTATGGATATGAGTGTGTGGTGTTTAAATATGTACGTGTGAGTGTGTGTGTGTGTGTATGAATAAATATGAGTATGAATACACATGTATATGTTTGTAAGAATGTATATGTACATATGGATATATATATATATGTGCGCATATGGGCACATGCACTTATATATATGTATATGTATATATGTGTGTGTGTGCATATATATCTATTCTTGTATGCATATGTATATATATATATATATATATATATATATATATATATATATATATATACAAATATTAATATGTATGAAGATACACTCCTGCATACACATACACACATACATATACTTACATTCACACACACTAGAGGACATATAGAAATAGCTTATCATTGTCAAAAACTAACATGATTTCTGTTATGGTTGTACTTCTCAAATGACAATTTATATTACCGATGTCTTCTACAATTACCTTATCTTGACTGTAAAGATAACAGCAATTAATGTGCTCACAACAGTGGTAAATACTCTTGAAGTACGCTACCATTTCTTTCAGTGGAAACAGACAGAATATAGTTTGTTGATAGCAATTTATGACAAATGAAAAGAAAAACCTAATTTTCCAAATTCCACAAGAGATTTGCATGTCATAAACAGAGAGTCAAGTAGATAAGTGATAAGAAAATACTTCACCTTGGTAAAAACTACATAACAAAAGATCATATTATGTGAAGAATCATACTTTCAGAAGTTTCAAGCCATCATTTACACATGGTAAAGTTAGTGTCAGTGTGAAGAGGCCTCTGTGTATCTATTTCATTAATGGACTGGTGCGAGAGGGTTGTACATGTATAGGGCTGTCAAATAAATTTGTTTCTTTTTTCTTTTTTTTTCTTTTAATTGGCACTCCATTGTCAATGAGGTAAAATTTATTCAAATTTCAAAAACAGTAAGCAAAAGAACAATAGAGCTCTAAAAAATCCCCCAAAATCCTATAAACACTATGATACAATATTTTTCATGTTAATTTAAATAACATTGAAAAAAATTTACATAAATAGGAAAAAGATGTTGTTATACTTGGGGATGGTCATATTTTGCCAATTAAACACACACACACTCTTTACTTGGTTTTCACTTCTGCTTTATCATTATTATTATTATTATTATTATTATTATTATTATCATTATTATTATTATTATTATTATTATTATTATTATTAT
>NC_068994.1:18138307-18158399 GCF_001194135.2 Octopus bimaculoides
ACTGTATTGAAAGTGTTTTGCGTAGGATGTGTGCAATGCCCAGTAGTGCAATTTTCTGTATGTTATATATATTTGTAAGTCCTGGTGTTTTGTTATTATTATTATTATTATTATTATTATTATTATTATTATTATTTTAGTTTCTTTGTCAAAGCTTTGTCACATACCCTGTGACCTCTTCAATGATTCTTTTACCCCATGTGTTTCCTCTACATGTACACATACTAAAGACCAAATGAAAAAGAAAAAACAGCAACAAATAAATAAGAAAATAACCAAATAAATAAAATAACTAGATAGAAGACACGGGTACAAACAGTGTAGTAAGCAAATTCATATACATGCACACAAAACACACATACATGCAACACACACATGCATGCACACACATACATGCAAATGACTGCATAGCTAAGGATACATACCATAGAAAGACAAAATAGATTAAGCAGAACAAAAGGAGACATGTGGGATAAAGAGTTGTTGAAGAGGTTACAGAATGTTTGATGAAAGAGCTTTGACTAAAACAAAAATGATGATAATAATAATCCTTTCTACTAAAGATACAAGGTCTGAAATTTGGAGGGAGGGGATTAGTCGATTACATTGACCCCTAATGTTTCACTGCTACTTGATTTATCAACCCCGAAAGGATGAAAGGCAAAGTTACCTTGGTGGAATTTGAGCTCAGACCACAGCAACGGGTGAAAAACTGCTAAGTATTTCATCCAGCATGTTAACGATTCTGCCAGCTCGCCTCCTCAATAATAATAATAATAAGAGGCACCTTTTCCTATGACATATAATAGGCACCTTTGCCAATGACAGTAAAAGGTACCCATGCTAGTAACACGTAATATGCACCTGTGCCAGTGACATGCAAAAGGCACCCATGCCAGTGACATATAAAAGCCAACTGTGCTGGTGACACATAAAAGGCACCTGGTACACTCTATGAAGTGATTGGCATTAGGAAGAGCATCCAGCCATAGAAACCAAGCCAAAACAGATTGAATCCAGCTTACTAGTTCCAGTCAAACCATCTAACCCATGCCAGCATGGAAAATGGCTGCTAAATAATGATGATGATGAATGCCTTCAATAACCCATCCACTCATCTATCCATATTTCTCTTTCCACTATTCCTGGGAGGGTTGTGAGAGTGGAGTCCCCAGGAGCCTTCTCCTCAGGGTCCTATCAGAAGCAACTGTCATTAGACTTTCCTGCTGAATTCCCAAGTACAATGAACTGAGATTATGGATATTATCCAACCATCTCATTCTCAGTCTGGCTGTTGGTCTTCTACCAGTTGACTTCGTTTGAAGAATCCACTTTGCAAGCCTTTCCTGCAACATTCTAATCACATGTCCATAGTATCAGAACTGTGACCTCTCAATTCCGAGAAGTAGCGACTTGATTTGGAGTCACCTCCTGACCACTGAGCTCTATACTCATGATTTTTATCTGGAATTTCAGATCGAAAATGATTCTTGTATTTATTTGTTTAATTAATTAATGTTTTTTATATCTTCAGCTGGATTTTAAATATCGTCTACCAACTCCTATGGTAACCCTAATGCATTGTGGTAAATTAACCTCAGGAAAACTAAATACATTCAAAGAAATCATGATTCTTCCTGCACCAAATGTGTCAGTTAAAGAGGTATGTGACTGATATTATTACAACAATATGCTCCACTATTTTTTTTTGGTGGAATTCTGGTTTAAGCACTCCATATAACCCCTCATAACTTTTTTTCATTTTTGGGAATATTCAGAAAATCTTTTGCAAATATGTGTTCCATATACAGGAATTCATATGATTACGTAAAAACATGTATGTGATTTAAGTGCTATTTAGCTATTATTTTTAGCACATCTCACAACCACTTGTTACCCTCCTCATTTCTGTATCACTCCGATGTCTTGATGTTTTTCAATATCTTTCTCCCCATAAACACACTTGATGGTCTATTGCTGGGATTTAAGCAAAAAATTCAGACAATTTTAAACTCAGATTTATAGAGTGTACTGGGTCCTTTTCACATGGAACCAGCACTAACAATGTTCAGTTCTATATTTAAGAGATGAGGAATTATGTACATTATTTATATTATTTACATTTGACAGATATTTGTCCTCATCTTGTTTATTGTTAACACGTTTCAGCTGATATACCCTCCAGCCTTCATCAGGTGTCTTGGTGAAATTTTGAACCTAGTTTTTGTATTTTCCAGTGGTGTTCTCTATTATTTTAACTTCCCACAGGGGGAGGTGGTTTCCATTTTTCCATACATGATCAGCTATACCCGATTTATCAATATCTCCTCGTGTCACAGGAAAATACAAAAGCTAAAAGAAGCAGCATGTATGTTAGGTCACAACAACCTCCTAAGCAGACTGAGTGCAGATATGAGTAGCATATGGGAACCAGTATTAAGGAAGGATAGGAAAATATTAGATTTATAAGCCCTAAAATTCACTCCATAATTGCCTTACAGGCATATGGCGTAGTGGTTAAAAGTGCGGGCTACTAACCCCAAGATTCCGAGTTTGATTCCAGGCAGTGACCTGAATAATAATGATAATAATAATAACAACAACAGCAACAACAACAACAACAACAACAACATCGAAAAATACCTTAGGAATAAGAACCCAAGTTTTAAATTTCCCCAAGACACCTGTGAAGGCTGGAGGGTATATCGGCCAAAATGTTGTGTTAACAACAAACAAGATGAGGACAAATATCCATCAAATGTAAATAATGTACTAACAGAGTTGTCACATATCTTGCAAGACAAAAAGCCCCTCATCTGGGAGGGTCGAGTAGTGGTGGCTTTGTCCCAGTGGAAGATTGATGGGTGGTGGCTTTGTCCCAGCTGATGAGAGATTCATCAAGGTGTTGAGGGGTAGGGATAGATGTCTTGCTGTAAGAGTAGATGCATGGACACCCCAGTTGGATGAGAAAGAAGAGTGAGTTAGAGAGTAAGATAAAGAGAGCAATAGTGCACATACACACATTGCATCTTACATTTGAAAGAAAATATTGGCTTTGCTAAAGTCTGTCCACATAAGGAATGCTATATTTACAATACTAACTGTATTTGCTATCCACATCGCATGAACCAACTTTTTGTGAAGATGAGATGGAATGTTTTCACAACAACATTTTTCCTATGAAAAAGAAAACATCATTTTGCTCATTTTACTTTTAGTTAAGTTACTGAAATGTAAATAAAGATGTAAAGATATTTTAATAATATCTCAAGACATTCTGAAGCAGTTTCACAAAACCCTTTACAAAATAAATGGTAAACAAAGAACTCACTTATTTCTTCTTGTACAATCTGTTTATATATTAAATCTAAACAATCTTCTGTCATAGCAACTCATAGTTTATTGCTTGCACTTATTTCATTTCCCAACCAAGGTTGACCTACCCTATTTTCAGTTGTTGAATCAAACACTGGATTTTTTTTTTTTTAATTTGGCAACATTTTAAAGAAATGAAACCAAAGAATTTGGCATTTTTATACATTTCTCTTGAACATGGAATCTGTTCTATCTAATCCAATTTTATTTGAGTTAAATAGATGACTGGCAGACATTCTACTTCAAACAACAAATAATATTGGTTACAAATTTTGGCAGAAAGTCAGTAATACCAGGGTAGGGGATGGGGTAAGTCAATTGCATCAACCCAGCGATCAACTGGTACTTATTTTATTAACTCTAAAAGGATGAAAGGCAAAGTTGCCCTCGGCAGAATATGAACTCAGTACATAGAAATAAATGAAATGCTGTTAAGCACTGCGTCCAGTGTGCTAACAGTTCTACCAGCTCACTGTTCTCAAAAAACAAGTGATGTTAAAAAGCAATACATATGTCTATTCTATGATGGAGTTGTGTGATCTGATCCACTGAGCAAGTCTTTATCTCTTAATTTTTGTGGATAGTAAATGGTTGAGGAACTAATCACTCCATAGACAGGAAACAAGAAAGCAGTATGGCAAGGAACCAAATCCTGCTGTTACACATGTGTCCTTCCAGTAGCAACCCTCTCCAGCCAGCCAGAGATTGACCACAGTCTCCAGCAGCTTCACATAGCTGCCATAATTGAGTCTAAGGTCCTTTTGAGTTCTAAGGCCCTAATTGAGTTCAGACATGTGGAGATTACCTGATGACAGCTGCTGCTACTGTTGCTGCTACCACCACTGTCACTATTGCTGCTGCTACCACCACTGTCACTATTGCTGCTGCTGCCACCACTGTCACTATTGCTGCTGCTGCCACCACTGTTGCTGTCACTGTTGCTGTCACTGCTGCTGCTGCTGTTGATAGTTTTAAGGATTTTAATGATATTCAGTACATAAAATTTACTTTACCAAGAGGAAATGGTGGTAGTTGTGTGTGTGTGTGTGTGTGTGTGTGTGTGTGTGGTGAGGAGTAAAGAAAAATTAACCCAAGAACTGAACTGGTACTTTCTTCATTGGTCCTGAAAGGATGAGAGGCAAAGTTGATCTAAGGGGCATCTTGAAAACAGAGCATAAAGAGTTAAAATGATGATAATAAGAACTAAAGAAGTTCATCCTGGCACATAGTATTTATATTGTCTAGATACAGAAATCGAAATCATAGCCAATGACTTGGCAAGTAAAGTGACATCACAGCTGGGGCCGATACCAGTGTCACATAACCAACCCATTTAAATGTGCCCCAGAATCATTGGGCAATACGCTGTGCTTGAGAAGACCTATTTTGAGTCAAGTAAAATCAAAATTGTAGTCATGGTCGATGCCAGTGTTACCTGACTGGCTCCCCGTGCCAGTTGCACCATCTGAACATGGTCGATGCCAGTGCTGCCTGACTGGCTCTTGTACCAGTGGCACATAAAAAGCACGCACTACTCTTGAAGTGGTTGGCATTAGGAAGGGCATCCAGCTGTAGAAACCTTGCTAAATCAGATTGGAGCCTGGTGCAGCCTAGTGGCTATCCAGTTCTCACTCAAACTGTCCAACCCATGCCAGCATGGAAAACAATGATAAAGTTGATGACAGGAGAAAATGCATCTCAACAGCTCAACTTCCAAATAAATTACACCTCATAACATGTCTGAGACCATACATCCAGTACACAGATACTTCAAATGACAGGGAATAACACTAAAATTGCAAGCATTCAAAATAAGAAAAAAAACCCATCAAGGCCAAGTGAATCTAGCTTGGCATTGGCAGAGTCAGTAGAACATCTAATAGAATAGGTTGAATTATTTGTTCTGACTCTGTAACTTGTGGTGAAAAGTTGCTGAAGTCAACTTTGATTTTTATCTTTTCGAATTTATCTTTCGAATTGATGGAACTATTAGAGCATCAGTTTGGATGCCTTGTGGTAGCTGCTCTGGCTCTTTGCATTCTAATAGCAATACCTGCAATAGCTCTGGCACCAATCTGTATCAACCTTGCCTTCCCAAAGGAAAGGCAAGGTTGATACAGATTGGTTGCAATCTCACTTTACTTACCAGGTCATTGGCTATGATTTCAATTTCTGTATCCAGAAGCATGGAGAAAGGAGACTTGCCGACATGAGCCGCTTTTAGTCTTTTTACACACACACACACGCATGCATGCATGCACGCATGCACGCACGCACGCACGCACGCACGCACACAGAATCTTACCCAGACCTACCTTGAGATACAGAAACCTATGGTAAGCCATAACGGAAGGAAGCTCAAGATTAAAAGAGGTTTGAGATAAAAGGAGGCTCAAGATCAAACGAAACTCAAGATTAAAGGAGGTTCAAGATTAAAGGAGACTCAAAATTAAAAGAAGATCAAGGAGGTTCATGATTAAACATCACCATGACTGAAGGAGGCTCTAGATACAGTCATATAAAGTGACCATATTTGATTGCTAGCTATTTTATCAACTTAGTAGGGATAAGAGAAAGTGCATCTGCTAGGATTTGAATTGTAAATCCAAAAATACAAGACTAAATTCTGAAGTTTCTAGCATTTCTTTAAGACTTTTTGCTCTAAAAGGAATCTTAACACAAGTTTTGTTTTAAGTGATTTGTTGCTATCTTTGTTTTCTTTCCTACTCAATTTTTGATGCTATGAGAATTACCTCAAACTGTATCACTGAATCCGTATTATAATTTTGTTAAGGACAACTATAATCAACAAAAATATAATAAAGAAACCAATGTTCAGCCTTCATTAAAATTTTCACTTCAAGATATAAAGAGCAATATTGATATTTCATAAATGTGACATTCTTTATAGTGCTCAGTCAATGCTGTTTCCCATTTTTTTCAATAGCTGTGTATTGTATACCTATTTTGTGTGTGTGTGTGTGTGTGTGTCCATGTGTATGTACAGTTCTCACTTGATAAGAATAGTGACGTTGTTAAGAAGTATACAGAATGGTATTCATTCATTCAGTCATCCTCTTATTTTGTTCCTTCATTCCAAGGGGTTAAAATTTAGGTTGACATTAAATGAAGAAATAGATAAAAATAGCCATTGATACTAGTATTAAAGTACTATTTTCAATTCAGTGTTGTCTTGGATTCATTGAGAATTGTAAATTCTGAAGAAAATAAACAAAAATGCACGATTGAGTTAAAATGGTTTCATTCATGTTCTCTAAATATATCAAAGTAGCTGTGACAAGTTATGCTGACTTTAATAAAATGTACATATGGTGTGAAGCTTCATTTTCAACATCAAGGATTATATGCCAAATGGATGAATGTATTACAGTATACCTAAAAATAGGGGAAAGTTGCAGATATGCTCAAAGGAAGTTGAGTGTACAGATGTAGTGGTAAATGGATATGAGTAGATACCTACATATAATATAGTGTGGGGAAGAAAGTTCAATACCCGTGGTGAAACTGTTGCATATGAGCATTGGCCACTTTTAGTTAGTTCTCTTACCATACTTTGCTTAAATTATGCAAATTACCTAGGTCGTAAATGCTTTTCCTCTGTTTTATAGAAGTCTAAATCCTTTGGCTACTGGAAATAAGGTTGGAAAATTGTCATGCTGGTGATGGTTACAGAATCAGAAATATGTTCATGACTATCCTCTTATCTCCAGACAATAAGCTTGTCCTTTTCCTTAATGGCATATCAGTTTTAGAGAGTTCTTGAATATTGAGATTATCTCCCTCCTCTCAAATGGAGCTGGTCTTCATTGTCATTTTGATAATTATGACACACCCTCTAGAGGTAGAGATAAATTTAATAAATCGAGAATTATTGATAAGTGATCTGGCAAGCTCAGAGAAGTTCTTGTGTGAGCTTGACCAAACTCTGCTAGTTGAAGGTATAATTGTTGAGTTGATCATAGAAAAGGTGAAATCCTACATGAACATTTTAAAAACACTCACAGGAAGTACATTTAGCAAATGCAAAAGAAAAAGAAACAATAAATAAAAACAACACCAGTGTACAAATGATATATTAGATCCATTAAATATGGTATGCTTGTTTTATCTGTACCATTTCCAGATTTTTTCACTGCAAACTACAAAAATCATATGAGCCAGATAGGAAGCTTCTATGCTCAATATGCTAGAAATAGTAACCAAATCTTATACAAATCCCACTTTATTATCTTAGAGAAGGATACATTGTATAATGTGATCATAGAAGGACTGTGTTGGGAAAGGTAAAAGATATTTAATGCAGAAATTCCTTTAACCCTTCAGCATTAAGATTACTTTCTCAAATTATTTATTCATATTGTTTTGAATTAATCATGCGTTATCTTATAGCTTTGAGATTTTGATAAGATTGTTTATTTTTAGAATGACATTGTAGGGTAGGTGAGATAGGTTAGATCTGGTCAGTTTGAACATAAATCAAGCAGAATATTTTGGCTGGATATAGCCTGTTTAACCCTTTAGCATTCAGATTGCTTTTTCAAATGTAATGCTTTTTTTTAAATATCTTTTTGAATTAATCTTGTATTATCTCATAGCTTCAAAGATTTTGATATGATTGTAGGCTTGATGTGAGACACAAGATATGGCTAGCTTTAATATAAAACAGGTAGAATACTTGGGCTGGATATGATGGGTTTAAATGCTAAGGGGTTAATCATTACACTTCATATCAGGTTGCATGTTGCATCCAAAATACTCCAAATCAAATACTACCAGGATCAAGGAGAGCAAGTGCTAAAATTTGATGTCTTTGATATTAAGTGTTCAGTCACCCTCAAAATTCAGACAGACCTATAATGCCATCATAAAAACGCTGTCTCTGTTTTGTTATGGTTAAATGAATTCAAAAACATATACACTCAACATTGCACTGATATGAAAAACCTCATTAGCCCCTGATATTGTGCTGAGAGGCACATCACTACAGAAATATGTATAAAAGAACAGCAGCTGATGAATTGTGACTGAGTCAGTCTCTCTTACTTTAACTGTGGTGTCGGTTTCATGTAAAAAGCACCCAGTATACACTGTAAAATGGTTGGTGTTAGGGAGGGCATCCAGCCATAGAATCCAAGCAAATCAGACCAAACCATTCAGCCCATTTCAGTATGGAAAATGCATGTTAAAGGATGATGATGATGTTTGCAGTGTATTTCTTCTTTTTATTTTGAGTAACATCTGTTTTTTTTCTGCAATTTTGCATTCTCTTGAAAAATAACTGAGTAGAATCAGTTATTTTTCAATTCACCAGCAAGTGCAATACAAAACTACAAGCATACATGAGCAAACAGGACACTAAAGAACATCTGATATGCACCTTATACAATAAGCTACAGGATGGTGGAATGTGCAGTGTGATTCTTAATTGGGCTGAAATATGTCATATCTGGAGCCCTGGGTCTGTGAATTGGACCTAATCTTTTCACTAACTAAGTATAGGCTTGCTAGATCTGAGCTGATTAAAGTTACAATGTAATAAGACTGCTACTGTTTTGTTGCATATTTGGATAACACTTTCCTTTGAATTTAGAAGACAACTAAGATGTTTTACTCATTAAAACTCTTGACATAGAAACTTTATATTCCAGAACTGGCAAAACTGCTGTTATAGAGTAAGAACACCAAATCTTGCAGATATAGAATACTCTAACACCTGTAAAATGAATAAATATTACAAAGGTATGGATGTATGTATGTGTGTATATATATATATATATATATATATATATATAGATAATATACAAACACACACACACCTGTATGTATGCATCCTTCACAAGCAAAAGGAAGTGAACTAAAGGATGAGAAAACTGAAAAACTGTTACTCTTCAAGAATATTCTTAAGAATATTTTTCTGTAATGATTCATGGCAGAAATGCCATAAACTGGTGATTCATCTATTGCAAACCTGTAATTAATGATAGTATTGTTCCCCAGTTGTCATTGAAAATGAGAAAAAATGTCTGTTTGTCAGAGTTAACCAAGAAGCAAAATAAGCATGCGCTTAGGGCATCAAGGGAAGGAGGCACACAGAAATGGTAAATGGCTTACAGTACAAAAGAAATCACTTTAAAAATTGCTAAAATAATATTCAAGATACCTTATCTTTACTAAATATAGAAACAGAATTATGTAAGAATAATTTTGAGGATCTGATCAAAGATTTTGCAATTAAAAAAAGTAGAAGTAAACTTTTCAAATATAAGTGAAGTGGAAGTTTACAAAAATAAACATTATTTTCCATCTTACTGTTAGTTTTGTTTCATTTTGAAAAAAAAAGAAATTTATTTTATGTCAGAAAATATATTTTCAATTTTGTTACCCTTTTGCAAAATTGAAACAAACAATAAAATTAACAGTTTAGCATTCAGATTTTTCTATCAAATTTAATGCTTATTTTCACATTCTTTTGAATTAATCATGCATTATCTCATGATTTGGGGATTTTGATCAAATGATTGTTTTATTTTTAGAAAGATATTGTAGGATAGGTGTAAGAGACTTGATCTGGCATTTGAACAACAAACAGGTAGAATATTTGTGCTGGATATGACTGGTTTAAATGATAAAAGGTTAAATTCGCACCAAACCTTATGGAATTATGAATATATAATGGAATTCTAGTTTCTACTCTTCTATGTTTCCTAGTAAGTTTACTTTTATTTCTAGTCTGTACAAAAATGCCAGTGCCTTATCTGGGATATACATTATACTCTAATGACCCCAATCTGTCATGCTTTTAGTTGTTGCTTTATTGTGACTATATTGTAAATGTAATATGCTGAAAGGTCCAGTTTAATCACTTTCTGTGTCAGGCTGAATTTCCTTGAGAACTATTTTCAGAGTATGCATGTCTGTGGAGTGCTCAGCCACTTGCACATTAATTTAACGAGCTGTGTTGTGGATTAGATCAACTGGAACCCTTGTCGTCATAACTGATGGCAGGCTAGTTAGTTACTTTCAATAAATCTTGAAATACAATCAATAATTTGGAAAAAAATTTAACAAAATAATTAATTTTTTCTATACTGGTTTCAAATTTTGGCACAAGGCTAGCAAGTTCGAGAGAGGGTGCTAATCAATTACATTGACCCTGGTGCTCAACTGGTACTTATTTTATTGATCCCAAAAGGATGAAAGGCAAAGTCAACCTCAGTGGAATTTGAACTCAGAACATAAAGACGGATGAAATGCTGCTAAGCATTTTGCCCAACATGCAAATGATTCTGCCAGCTTACTGCCACCTAATATTTTAAATCTCACCAGAGCTAGTGCCATGTAAAAAGTTCTCAGTCCACTCTGTAAGGTGGTCGGCATTAGGAAGGGCATCCTGCTGTAAAAACCTTGCCAAAACAGATAGTGAAGCCTGGTGTAGTTTTCTAGTTTACCAGCTCCTGTCAAAATGTCCAGTGCATGCCAGCATGGGAAATGGACATTGAATGATGATGATGACGGTGATGATGATGATGATGATGATGATGATGATGATGATGATGATGATGATAAGTTTGTATTTAGAACGTCATAAGTTTCCTACTTTAAACAGAAACACTTCAAAGCAGGAGATTTTAAGAATATCTCATGAATCATATTCTCAGGTGGAATCAAAAGGGTTAATTATTGAATTCTTTTGTCTAGCCTTTGTATTATCACTTAAGTTCTAATTGGAGTGCTTTGTTGTCATTTTGGCATGTTTTCCTATGTTCTACACTGATATTATTACACATTAAATGTTGAAAATTAAAATTTCTGATGTAAAATTGCTAAGCTTTCTTTTTTACAACATATGGCTGTTGAAATGCTTTCATTTGAAGAACATTATACAACATTTCAAATATGAAACACATGAACTACCATGCTGTTATAGCAACATACTCACTAAATGTTCTACAGATGGTAATTACATCAAATGGAACATAAATAGCAACAGACAAGACCTTGTATATAGATACAGCTTGTTGTTTACAAGGTATGTTTATTTGTAGTAGTTGTTTTTGCTAATATTAGTGCACTAACTAGTATTCACTGGTACCCCATACTTCATATTGGTTTCCTTATCCAAAATCTTAGATTTATAGGGAATGAGCAGTAAGATTGCATGCTATCACTGTTTTTTTCCAAGTGGTGTAATTACATTGAAATGGCTTCATCAAGGAACTTAAACTTAATTTCATTTTTGACTTGTAAATCTGTGTGTTCTCTGTAGTACTTAGTGTTCTTCAAATTTAATATTACCTCAGCTAGCCATCTACAGTTGTCATGCGCTTAGTTAACAAATCATATGGCAGCCACATGGACACATCTCATTTGGAGTAAGAAAGAAAAGGCACCTGTGCTGGTGACACGTAAAAGACACCCAATACACTCTGTAGAGTGGTTAGCATTAGGAAAGGCATCCAGCCATAGAAACCAATCCAAATCAGACTGAAGCCTGGTGCAGCTCTCTGGCTTACTAGTTCTAGTCAAACCATCTAACAACCCATGCCAGCATGAAAAACAGACATTAAATGATGATGAGGAGGAGTCAATAAATTTCTTATATTATATTTCAAAGAATATAATCTGGTGAAATAATTGGTCTGCTTGAAATGATTTTTGGTGATTTTTGATCAATTTTAGGGACACCTTCAAAATATTCCATATATTTTTATTGTGTAAATAACTAGTGGGGCATTTCATTTTTAGTACTTATTTTAGTACTTTAGTAGTTAGGTAATCCCTTTAACATCTACAATGTAATGATATTTTGCTGCTCATTCATTTATTTATTTTGAAGAATGAAACAGATGAGAATGAAATTTTATCACAGATGGTCATAGTTTATCACAAATTAATTTTCCTGGCTATGTTGTGTGGTCAGTACTGGTGACACATTAAAGGTAGCTGTAATGGTAGCACATGTGAGGCACCCATGCCAGTGACACATAAAAAGCATTCATGCCAGTGACACATTAAAGGCCCCTGTGCTGGTGACACATAAAAGACACCCAGTATACTCTATGGAGTGGTTGGTGTTAGGAAGAGCATCTAGATGTAGAAACCAAGCCAAATCAGAGTGGAGCCTTGTGCAGCTCTCCAGCTTACAGTTCCAGTCAAACTGTCTAACCCATTACCCATGCCAGCATGGAAAATGGATACTAAATGATGATGATGATGATACCTATTGTCATTGTTTGATACCTTGTATCAGTTTTACTCAGGTATATCTATAGATTAACAGTTACATAATCAACTGTTTAATAGTAACATTCTGGTGAAGCCCCTGTGACATAATTTTAAAGAATAAGCATTTGATTATTAGAAATGCAATGTAGCAGTTTCTGAATATTCCAGTCATGCTTAGTAGTAAGTTATACTACTAAGCACATTTTAGCAAAATTTAGAGGCCCCTCTGTTAGATGAAGCTGCAAATCAACACTAGATGATGGTTATTCAGATGTAGGAAAGGAAATCCATCTTCTCCATCCACTATTCCTGGGTGAGTCATGGGGGTGGGTACACTTACTGGCTGAATTCTCAAGCATGACCAACTGAGACAATGGGTATTGTCCAACTATTTCATTCTTGATCTACCACTAGGTCTGTTGCCAGTTGGCTTGGCTTGAAAAATTTGCCCCATGATTCTTTCCTGCAACATTTTAATCACATGTCCATAGTACTGGAGCTGTGACCTCTTAATGCAGAAAAGTAGCAGCTTGACCTGGAGAGACTCCCTGATATCAGAGCTATGTACCCTATTGTTACTCCAGAAGTCCTTTGGAGGAATCCTGTTTCTGGCCACTTGCATTTGTGATCACACTCTTTTAGTTATTACATGACATTCATGATCTTAGGTGAAGATATGCATGAAAACCAAATTGAAGATAATGAGTTTGGCTTTTTTACTAAAATACCACCGACAGTTAGGCATTCCTTAGGACAGCTTGATGCAAATCAGTGACCAGTTTAGTGGATGAAGTAGACATCCCAATAGGAAGCAGGTGGTAGTAGAATAGTAAGAAGTAAAAGACATGCCTTGGAAGAATGGAAGTCTGCAACTTTTAGTGACAGTGAAATGAAAGTGGTTCAGTAGAGCTACAATTAGAGATTGATGAATGAAGGTTGATATTGGTTTCAAATTTGGGCACAAGGTCAGTAATTTGGGGGAAAGAGCAAATCGATTACATCAACCCCAGTACTCAACTGGTACATATTTTATTAACCCCAAAAGGATGAAAGGCAAAGTTGACCTCGACAGCATTTGAACTCAGAATGTAAAGACAAGATGCAAAGCATTTTGCTTGGTATACTAATGATTCTGGCCATCCTAAGATTAGCTTTAGCATGATTAGTAAGGCTATTAAGAAAATGAAAGCAGAGAAAGCAGAAATTCCAGTAGGGATAGCTGGTAAGATGTTGGAGGTTATCAGGAAATGTATATTATAAAATAGTATGTATAACATAGGCAAGTTACTTAGTTAAAGAAACAATGGAGGAAGGTGTTATTTTTAGTAACTGGCATAACTGCATTATCATCACAACAAAGGGCATGTGAGGAGAAATTTTTAATGTCTTGAATTAATGGACCAAGTCCTAAAAGTAGTTGAGAAAGTTTTAACAAAGATCAATGTTAGGTTAACTTGGATAGGATGCAGTTCTTTTTAGCTTGTACCAGAGATACCACAGATTCCTTATTTCTAACGAGACAACAAGAGAAATTCTTATCTGGAAACAAGTCACACTACTATTCTTATCTGGAAAAGCCCTTCAACAGAGTCCCTTATTCTATAGTCCAGTGGGAGCTAAGGAAACTAGTTGTAGATGAATGACTTGTGGGAGCCTTGTAGATCAGTGTTTCTCAACCATTTTTTGCTTATGGACCCCTTTGATTCCTATTTTACTCTACTGGACCTTCATACCAATTCAATGTTTTTTAAAAAATCTATTATAATTAAATATTAGGAATTGTATTAAAAAATTTTTATATTTTGTGTATTGTAGAAGTATAACTAATTTATTGCACATAAATTTTAACAAGACCTTGTATGGACCCCAGTTGAGGACTACTATTGTAAATTATGAATGAGGATGCTATTAGCCAAGTTAGGCTTGGCAATGAGTTTAGTGAGTTAGGATTTCTTCATGCCTTTGTTCACCATTCCCTCTGTTCATTATAGTTCTTGAGGCTTTATCCCTAGAGTTTAAGCTTGCTTGTGCAGTTCTACTCCCATATAATTACAGGAGCTCAGTAAATAGTGTTATAGTTAGAAGAGTGAAGGAGGAATGGATATTAGAAAGATGTGTCGTGGGGAAGACTTGACAGGTACAGATTGGATGCGAGGGCATAGACATAAGCAATATGCTTTTAGGTTCTTATCATTGCTGTGATGGATGGTTTTCTCAAGTAGAGCAATCATCTTAGTCCTTTCTCCGCTCCTCCATACAGCTCAATGACTTTAGGTTGGTCTTCACTACTTCATTCCACATCTTCCTGTGTCTCCCTCTTCCACAAGTTTCAGCTTCATAAAGAAGTGATTGCCAATTCTTTATGCAACTGTCCTCATATGCTTCACATGACTAAACAAACACAGTCTTCTCTCTTGCACACTACATCCGATGCCTTTTATGCCCATTTTTTTCTCTCAGCACATTTGCTGAGCATGGTAGCTTGGTTTCTTTCTAGTCTTTACATGTCCTCTGCATTCATAGCCTATATTTCACTACCATGTAGCATTGCTGTACATAAGGAAAGCAATTACCTGAAACTTAATATTCTGTATTCAAGCCATAAAAATGGGTTAAAAGAAATGCAATGAGATCTCTGGCAGACTGACACCAAACCAGGCTATCAGTGTGATAGATGCACGAGAGTGTTAGCAATAAGAACAGCTAATCAATGAACATCATAGGCAGTACCTTAGATGTAATTAATAGATTCTGATAGCTAGGTGAACTAATTAGTAGCTTGAGTAAACAAAGATAGAAATTAAGTGGCAACAAGATTTCTCTCTATGTTTTACAGCATACTTATATGAAGCATGTGCGAGAAATATAATATCACATGGTAATGATACACGATATTGAACAGGTGGGGCTGAGTGGTAAGTAATTTGCTTCTCTTCCACATGGCTCCATGTTCAGTCCTCCTGCATGTCACCTTGAGAAAGTCTCTTCTGCTATAGTCCTGGGTTGACCAAAACCTTGTGAGTGGATTTTGTAGGCAGAAACTGAAAGAAGTCCATCCTGTATTTTTGTGTACCATGGACTACATTGTCCAATATGCCCATTTTTTTCAAATAAGTTGGATGCACTTTGAAGGAAATTTGGCTTCTATTTCTATCGACTGCATTGAGGTTCCTTCACTGGATATCCATTTAGTGTGTGTGTGTGTGTGTGTTTGTTTTTGTCTCCACTTCTCCCACTGCTTGACAACCAGTGTTGGTTTGTCTATGTCCTTGCTCAATAGAATTAGTATCAAGCTTGAAAAGAAAAATAACTACTGGGTTCTGTCTGTTTGACTTAAAACCCTTCAAAGGTGGTGCTCCAGCATAGCCACAATCCAATGACTGAAACAAGTATAAGATAAAAGATTTGTTGTTAGAAATGAGCATCACTTGTCAGATGTACACTGTTAACCTGCATGTGAAGCTGGCCATAAGTTATCTGAGAGTGCAGTTGGGCATTAAAGACATCCATTGAAGTGTGTGGAAGTATATGGTAAAAGTAGTAATTGTTTTGATATGGTCAGTGATGTGAATGGATAATGATTGAAATTGCTGTCTGTTCTGGGAGGGCACTCTTGGCAGAGGAAGACCAAAGATGTTGCAAATAGTCAAATCAGATCTCAAAAATATTTAGCAGCATCCAAGAGATGATAAAAGAACTAAATTGACTGAAAATATTGTAGCAGACCTGTCCAACCCAGATAATAAGTAAAAGGGGCATTGAAATCTCATTGTTTTCATTGCTGTCATTGTTACTGTTGTCATTATTAATGATGATGATGACAGTAGCAATGATGTCATTGATGGGAATGACAATACAATCTTATGTGATAATTGCAGCAGAAACTGGAAAATATATTAGTTTATTGCATGTAAAACTCTCATTGAATATTCCAGGGTGGTGGATAAACTAAAGGCTGAATGGGAAAATGCTTTATTGAATATTTCACTGTATAAATCTGAAGCCAAGAAATATTACATCAGCCTTACTTCACAAAGTCATATCAGTCTTGATTCCTCAAGATTTGTTATTAAATGGATTTCAGCATGATTCAGAGCTTGGGGTTGAGTGAATTACTGGGTAAGCTAAAATTTTTAGAGTTTATGCCCTTGCTTATGATAATGTTCTAATTGTCCTTTGGAAATACTGCCTCCTCTTCCTCCTCCAGTTGGCCTTAATCAAACAAATCCATGATCAAAGGCATTCAATTCATCTTATTCACAGCAATAGTGTCTCCTGATCTATATTACCCGCTATGTCTTTTTTTAAAAGATAGTAGGGTATAGTATAAAGGAGATTTTGTTGCTATTTCTTGCAGCTTTGATCATCATTATAGAGGCTCCCTTATTAGCTCGTACCTGTAGTGTTGTAATACTAGCAAATAATTATAGTGATTATTCATTTCCACTCATTTAAAAATACTCAATATTTCTTTTCTTTGTCATAACTTACTATAGCTTCTACATATTGACCCAATGGAGCTAGTCCTCTTGTCTGGAGTGTTTCTGTATATTTTGTTGATGTAGAAGTTGTTGAAATCTATATATGCTGGTTTCTAGTTTGTTGTTGTTTAATCCTAAGTCAAAGGCCTGCTTGTAGCAACCTTTCTGTATTTTTGTATACCTAGGGCTACATTGTCCAATATGTCCCTTTTTTTTTCAAGTAAACAGGATGCATTTTGGAGGAAATTTGGTTTCTGTTTCAAGTGTCTCTCAACTGGATATCCATTTAGCTGTTACCTTAGTTGTAAGAGATTTAAAATTACATTAATTGTTTGAAAGATAAATGTATGTAAATATCGGTTTCAGAGTAAAATAATTTACTCTATAAATATCTTTACATAGTGGCTGTATAGGAAAGTATTGGAACAGCTTGGTTGATACTTAGGGTTTAGAATGTACCTACACAAAAGCTGTAATTCATCTTGACAGTCTAGCAGAATGATAGATGAGTGGCTTCTTAAATATATGCAAAGAATTCTTTTAATTTCTTGCTAAGACAATACCTAGTAAAACAAAAATATTGCTGAGTGTTTTATTGAATAAATTTGATGTAAAATGAATTACTACATGGTGCATTCTGTTTTGAGCATGAGAGTAGAAAATATGTAAGTTTTATGTAATAATTTAACTGTACTTTTATAGATCAGATGAAGGTCATTTAGGGATTAGTACTGGAGCTGTTTTACTTTTAAAGAAATGTGTAATGTTTTTTTCCCTCCTTTCTTGTAAGGTAGTTGGCATTAGGAAGGGCATCCAGCCATAAAAAAAAACATGCCAAAACAGACCTTGCAAGTGCTGTTGCCATGTCAAAAGTACCCAGTCCACTCTGTAAAGTAGTTGTCATTAAGAAGGACATCCATCTATAAAAACCATACCAAAACAGATACTGAAACCTGGTATAGTCGTCTGGCTCACGAGTTCCTGTCAAACTGTCCAACCTGTGCCAGCATGGAATATGGATGTTAAATGAGGATGATGACGATGATGATAAAGCCAGATATTTGGGGTTAGAACTGTAGTTTCAATGCCTGACTTATGTACACGTGCTTGGATCACACATTCTGGAAAGAATGTTTATTTAGTGGGTATTATTTCATTAGATTTATGGAAATCCAATTTTGTGCTCCTGAACTAAGTAGAAAAAAATTAGCTTGCCCAAGGTGACAACTGAATGGCTGTAGTAAGATTTGCAATTTGTTCTTGATAGACTGTCCCACCATCTTTGTACTATTTACTAACTCCTGGCAGACCACTTTGTCTGTTGCAGATTAACATTCTAAACAGATTTTTCTGTTAAATTGTCAGTTGTAGCTGTAAGAAAGTTCCTTGACAATTTATAAGAAGAATAACTCAGAAACCCATTTGAGGGATCGTAGCTCCTGTACTATGGGCATGTGATTAAGATGTCACAGGAAAGAATTGAAGACAAATTCTTCAAGCAGAGCCAACCAGCAGGAAACCCAGGAGTAGACTGAGAGCAAGCTGGTTGATTAAAATCCATAGTTTCAGTTGGTCATATTTAGGAATCCAGCCAGTAAGTGTAATTATGGGTGTTTCTGATTGGACCCTATAGAGGAGGTGCCTGAAAACTCTAATCCAACAACCACTCCCAGAAATAGTAGTAGGGGTAGAAGAGGGCGAGATGGCTTGATGGAATAACAGAAATAGCTGTACAAAGTGCTGCAAGGGTCTCAGTGGAAAGAACTGGTTATGATATTGAAACAGTGGCTGACATTGCAGCGAGATAGCTTTTTAGGGAAGTTGTGCTAACTTGGCAACATAATTACAAGTATTCTTTGGAGGGTAGAGAAATTAAAACTAATTGCTGGTACAACTTCATAGTGCAGTAAACTGCCTTTCACTCTTGAAAATTGGCATAATTTAATAGCTGAATATCATGTTGCTACTACTCTGAGCTTCACATAATTCTGGCAGTGAGCAAACAGTTATAAGAAAGAACTATATTAACCTAACTAACTAGCAAGGTATCATTTTTGGAACTTGTTATAATTTCTCTGAATGATCAGTTGCTTAATATAAATCCATAGGAATGATCTGAAGAGTGCTGAGGTCATTATTTCATTGTCTATATTTAAATCATTTCTACCTCAAAGACATAAATAGTTTTTATGTTTTGTTTGTATTTTGCAGCCATTTGTATTAGTTTTTCATTATTCTTTAGTTGATATTTTTGAAGCTCTACAGAGGATATTTTATATAAGTTTTCTTGTTGCATAAGGCTCCTATCTCCCTTTATTTGTGGTAAATATAATCTATGTCAGATATTGTGGTGTATTCTAAATGCAGTCTGTGTGTGTGTGTGTGTAACATTTTTTTTTCTGTATTGTTTGATTCATTTACCATCCATTTAAGAATATCCTAATTGTAGCTTATTATTGGACAGTTACAGTAGTAATGTCTATTACTTTATATTTTGTATGCAGCTCTGTTTTAAGTGTTAATCTGGATAATTTCAAATTACATGCTTAATCTATCAAGTTTTTCTCCCATAACTCTTGCATGCTTTGATTGTTCAGCTGTTTCTAAGTCAATTAGAGGTATTAAGAGGCATCCTGTTTAAGCTAAGATACAAGACAGATGTGTTGAATATGTGAATGATATCACTATCATGCAGTTGGACATCATAGAAATGGAAGTAGTCAGGACCACACTGAAGGAATATGAGGTAGAAATTAATCACGATAAATCAAAGGACTGTTCACTGACAAAATTCTGTGCTGCACAAAATCCTGAGATGCAGCACAGAATTTTGTCAGTGAACAGGTCGCAGTCTCAAAGCGACGAAAATATTTTGACAAATTAAATTTAAATGTTGAAGTGAATCTAACGGTTTTTGTGTGTTATTTTAAATGGCTTATAAACACCTTCCATGCTGCAATTGTATACACACACACACACACACACACACA
>NC_068994.1:18158751-18159010 GCF_001194135.2 Octopus bimaculoides
AGAGAGAGAGAGAGAGAGAGAGAGAAAGAAAGATAGATAGATAGATAGATAGATAGATAGATAGATAGATAGATAGATACAATACAATGTTGCAGATTACATTCAGCTGATTTTATCAACTAGTTTTCATATATATGTTTCTGTCTATCTATCTATCTATCTATCTATCTATCTATCTATCTATCTATCTATCTGTCTGTCTGTCTGTCTGTCTGTCTGTCTGTCTGTCTGTCTGTCTATTTATCTATCTATCTGTCTG
>NC_068994.1:18161556-18176088 GCF_001194135.2 Octopus bimaculoides
TTTTTTTATAAGAAACAGTTTTTTCCTATGTATGGTGACTTTTGAATCACCCTGTATATATAATCTTTGCATGTATATATATATATATATATATATATATTTATATAGCCATTACCATATCCAAAATCAATAAACGAAGTTCCACAAATAGATAAAGCATCCCAACGTATCTTAAAAGGTTACTGTTTTGTCTTCAGTATAGAGTTCTCTGCATATAAAAAATTTTCCTCCATGAGAGGATCCATTATAACCGTTGGAAAAAACATTAACTAAAGAATGAAATCAGAGAAGGTTATCTTCATTAATTGGGAGAATAACCAGAGATGATGATGATAGAAAGAGAATCCAACAAGATCTAGAAAAGTTGTACAAGAAAGAATTTGAGAATGTGAAGACACACCAAATTAAGAAGTTTATGAAGCTCAAAGGTCAGAGAATGAAGACTGAATTCCGTCACCCATCCGTAAAAGCAGTAATTAACATAAGTAGCTAACACCTAGAAAACTCTGAAGAAGCAGTACTAAACAAGGGTCTCAACTTTGCGACAACCATCAAGTGCATTCCATACTTGGACATAATAGCCCCTATTGAAGAGATAACCATTAAGATACCAAAAGCTTAGGGAGATGAACTAAGGTGGAAAGTGAGACAGGTACTAGAAAAAGCGAAACTTCCCAAACCAAACATCACTAAGGAAGAAACGTTTGCTATCAAAAGACAACAGAGTGACAATTCAATCATAATACTTCCAGCAGACAAGAGCAATGCCATGGTGGTGATGAACAAATCCGACTACTCTGAAAAATTGGCAAGTCTCATAAGTGATGGTAGCTACAGTAAAATAAAGAAAGACCCAACTCTGAAAACAAAGAGGAAGTTATTATAGATCTTAATCAAGAACAAGGATCACTTTATACCAATGAAGTACAGACAACTGACTCAACACTACAGTAAGCTACCACACATGTACGGTCTCTCTAAGATTCACAAGGATGGTATTCTATTAAGACCCATAGAGAGCGGTAAAGGTTCGGCATGTCATCCAATGAGCCGCTTCCTTGTGGATATAATCAAGCAGCAGGTAAGCCAACATCATATGTGAAGAGTTCCACACACTTCACAGAATTGATCAAGGATACCCCCATTGGATCCAACCGGATGGTAAATCTAGATGCGATAAGTCTGTTCACCAAAGTCCCAACTGATGAAGCACAATCAGTGATTCAAGAAAAACTAGTGATGGACACCTCTCTAAAAGATCACACTAGTATACCAATAGGAAACTTGATGGAAATGTTGACTTTGTGTGTAGAAACTACTTACTTCAGAGTAGATACTGAGAGATATCGAGAGGATGAGGGTTTAGCTATGGGTTCACCATTATCAACAATAATAGCCAATACATACATGGAATACTTTGAGAATTTGGCTTTAGGATCAACACTACTAAAGCTAACCCCTAAGGCTTTGATATGTTGATGACACCTTTATACTCTGCCCCCACCCCCAGAAGATGTCCAAATACTGCTAGACCATGTGAACTCAATAAAGCCATCCATACAGTTCACAACAGAAAAGGAAAAAGACAATCAGCTAGAGTTCCTGGATGTATTAATAACGCGCACTAAGCATGAGTTTAGGACATTCATATACTGCAAGCTGACCTTCACTGGACGATACCTCCACTTCACTTCCCATCATCCATACAGTGTAAAGAGAGGGATTGCTCAGTGCCTAAGACATTGAGTAAAGAATATAAGTAGCGATCCTGATACACACCACGAAGAAATGATCAAGCTAAGTAACAATCGATTAAGCACCAACTACCCCAAAAACATACTATCCATTCCAATTAGGAAAAGGAGAGAGAATGAAACCCATAAACAGACCACAGTCTGTCTACCCTATGTGAAAGGCCTCTCAGAAAAGATACAAAAGATATGCAGTCCATATGACATCAGGACAGTATTCAAAAGTAATACAACACTTCGCAAATATCTCCTTTGAGAAAACCACCAGTAGAAGAGAATATGACCAAAGACTGCATGTACTCCATCCCCTGCAGTTGTGGTAGGTTATACAAAGGCAAAACATGCCACCCATTCAAAATAAGGGTAGAGGAACATCGTAAAGCTGTGGCACGAGATGTTGAAAAATCAGTTATAGCTGATCCTGTATGGAAAAGCAGAGACCACCTTCCCCTGTGGGATGAAATTAAAATAATAGACAGAGAACACCATTGGAAAATATGAAAACTAAAAGAATCAGCACATATGCTAGGACACAATAACCTCCTAAGCAGACCTAGTGCAGATATAAGTAGAATATGGGAATTGGTATTAAGGAAATATTAGGTTTACAATTCACTCTATAATTGCCTATGGGCATATAGTGTAATGGTTAAGAGTGTGGGTTACTAACCCAGAGATTGTGAGTTCAATTCCAGGCAGTGCTTGAACAAATAATAATAATAATAATAATATCAGCAAAAAATACTTTTGGAATGAGAACACAGGGTTGGGTTCAAAATTCTACCAGGACACCTGATGAAGACTGGAGAGTGAATCAGCCTAAACATTGTGGTAACAACAACAAACAAGATGAGGACACATATCCGTCAAATGTAAATAATGTAAATAATGTAAATAAGTGTAGGAGTAGGTTATATATCTCTGAGTGAGCATACAGTTGGGAAGCAGCGGTACAGAGTGGAGGAAGTCTTTGATACATGTTGTACTGTTGTCATTGCATTTACCTTGAGAAGGACTGCCTTGAATATCTCTATTTGTGGAATTTTGTTTTGTTCATTCTGAATGTAGCAGGCCTTGTTGGAGCTTGGACTTTGTCAGTCAAGCTCAGTCTGTACCAAAGTCCTAGCATGCACACACACACACACACACACACACACACACACGCACACACACACGTGCGCACACACACACACACACACACACACACACACACACACGGACACATATTTGAATCAGGAATAATAATTGTGCTTGTTAGTGTTTAGCCCAAGTCAGCCTAACAACTGAGTAGACCTATGATCACAAGTATTCTGGCTACGGTCCTCTTCTCTGCTTTTCATTATGATAGTAGGCTCCAATTTGAGGGATATTTGCTATTTCTAGTAGTCTGTGTGGCAACTTAAAGGTTGCCACTTTGTTACTGACTCCAAACTCCAAATCACACATGAAAGAAAAAGAAGCCCAGAAGATATATTTGAGGATAGGTAAAAACTACGCACATTAAACACACAAAGTACAGAGATACATGTTGAATGACTAATGTCTCTGGTGAGGTAGTATGTTAAACATTGGCATGGTTGCTCAGATTTCTTTGAATGGCACTCCTCCCCCTCCATCTCTTTCTGTTCTTAATCAGAATTCCCATTGCTATCAATAACAGTGCCATCCCACTCACTACCCACCACCACCACCACCACCACCACAACTACTATTATTGTTGTTGTTGCTGCTACTATTGCTATTATTACTACTGTTTCAATTCCTTCCCAGTTCTATGAATGGGTTGTGTTAGCTTGACATGCAAACATAAGTTTATTGAGCTTCTCAAGTTAGTCCCTACACTAATTAATTATCTTTAAAGTTTGATAGTTCTATATACCCTTCCCAACCCCTGTAATAAAAAAAAAACATAGACCCTCACAGAAACAGAATATGTAACACAGGTATCTATTCAAAGACTTAAGGTGATAGGGGATGAAAAAAATGTTATACTTTATAAAGGTAATTCTCATAGATAATCCTCTTTAAAAAGCTCTCCATAAAGCATGGTGCTTCAACTATTGCTTCTGTATGCAGATGAGCACTAGAGAAGGTTGTGCTTTTTGATAATCAAAATTTTATCCTTCTTGTACATATACAAAAAAAAAATTAATACTTTTATTACTATAAACTGCAAAATGTTGAGAAAGTTTGAATGTTATTGTTCTTAGTATAATTGAGTGGAGGCGCAATGGCCCAGTGGTTAGGGCAGCGGACTCGCTGTTACAGGATCGCGGTTTCGATTCCCAGACCAGGCGTTGTGAGTGTTTATTGAGCGAAAACACCTAAAAGCTCCACGAGGCTCTGGCAGGGGATGGTGGCGAACCCTGCTGTACTCCTTCACCACAACTTTCTCTCACTCTTACTTCCTGTTTCTGTTGTGACTGTAATTCAAAAGGGTCAGCCTTGTCACACTGTGTCACGCTGAATATCCCCGAGAAGTACGTTAAGGGTACACGTGTCTGTGGAGTGCTCAGCCACTTGCACGTTAATTTCACGAGCAGGCTGTTCCGTTGATTGGATCGACTGGAACCCTCGACGTCGTAAGCGACGGAGTGCCAACAACTTGGTATAACTGTAATAGTAATCAAGAAGTTAGCTGCTGATCATTATGTTGCTGTCACTGATCATTCATTGTGGATGTTGTCAGCTTAAGTTAGCAGCTGTCTGCATCTGCCATCTCATCTCTGTTGTCTCCCACTGCTCTCTCTCTCTACTGCATCCTAAATGCTCTCTGTCAAGTAGTCAAAGTGTGCTGAATTTATTCTGATGAATAGGCTAAAAAGGAAGTGCACCAAAGGATGAAATTGTTGCTCAAGCCTATTCCACACAGTCATGATTGGTCAGGTTTTGTTGATCATGTGAGTAATATTCTAGCGAATCACAACATTGGGTGTAGTGATGTGACTGCTGAACATTCCTGTTACACTTCTATAGTATTAAGTTGATCAGAAACAAATCTGTTTCTTGGCAGGATATAATTCTGTTATGGATAACCTTCCCAGGAAGACTTTATATCTATTCTGATTCATCATCATCATCGTTTAACGTCCGCTTTCCATGCTAGCATGGGTTGGACGATTTGACTGAGGACTGGTGAACCAGATGGCTACACCAGGCTCCAATCTGATCAGGCAGAGTTTCTACAGCTGGATGCCCTTCCTAACGCCAACCACTCCGAGAGTGTAGTAGGTGCTTTTACGTGCCACTGGCACAAAGGCCAGTCAGGTGGTACTGGCAACAGCCACGCTCAAAATGGTGTATTTTACGTGCCACCTGCACAGGAGCCAGTCCAGCGGCACTGGCACGATCTCACTCGAATGTCTTTACACATGTCACCGGCACAAGTGCCAGGAAGGCGACGCTGGGCACAGTGCGAATAAAAGCTTCTTGGTTATTTTAGTGTTTTTCTTTCAAGAAAATTGTCTTTAATTAGAATTAATTTTTATTGCCACTTAAACATGGCTGTTCTGTAGGAATGGACATTACTGCTTATTTTAACCCCAGGAGGATGCATCCTCCAGCTGATTATTCAATGCATTATGCACCCTGTATAGTATTGTAGGTAGGGGAGTGAACTCCTGCCATTATCCAGTCACGAGACCACCAGACCAAACACTTTCGACCTCTTTGTGGTCATATCTCAGTGGCAGATACTTGTCTGTTAGAGATGCTTTCTTTATTAAGATAATGATTATCTAACACAGAGGGAACAAACAGATAAAAGTTAATGTGAGTTCAAATGAAACTTAATTTTAAAATTTTGATGATTATACTTATTATTATATTATATATATTTTTTTAATTTTTAGCCAGGGGAGGATTCACTCTGATGGGCGAAAAGCCCAGCGACTACACCTTTATCTTTCTCTATGGAGATTAAGCCGGGTCACTTTCACCCACCTTTCTTACCACAGCCTTCCATCTTTTTTCAAACACACCTCGCGACAGTCGTCTCCTCTCCAACCCTATCTTGCTCTTCAGGTAATATCTGAAAAAAGTGAGCAAGTTGTCTGTTAGAGATTAATTCTTTATTACAGGCACAAGGCCTAATTACAGAGGGGACATACAAAGACATGCGGGAACATAAAACATATGAAGGATGAATGTGAAATGAATATATTTACAATGCAAATGAGTCAGCCATCTTGCTCCCGCTGCGAGAGAAAACCATGTATTCTTTTAGCACGACCTTTAGTCTTGCTCCGAGGCGAAACTGCGACTTCCCTCTTCGCTTTTGCCCTACCATTATAAACCTTTTAAACCAATGTTCATACAGTCCTTACTTATTTCTTTTCCTTTTTTTAAAAAAAACAAAAGAGACCCAAATGTTTATCACATTGTTCAAAATAATTTAGGAAACCTGTTCATTTAACAATTTCAAATTTTACAGTATTTTTTCCATTTTTTTTTTTCATAAAAAGTTCAAACAATCATTTCTCTCAGTTACAGTCTTTACAAAATTATAATGACTTACCACTTAATTCTTTCAAGTGGGGGCTTCCTATCTCACTATAATTTTTCTTTTCGTTTGTGCTTTTCATGTTGTCTCCTTTTGCTCCTATTTTCCTGCTGTTTTATGTGTCCTTGCATTTCCGTCTCTAAGTCTGTGTGTTCGTATATTTGTGTGTTTGTATGTTCTTGTATTTGTGTGTCTGTGTGTTTGGTTGACTACATCTCTACGTGTTTCGTCTGTGTGTCTGTCTTTAGGTTTCCGTAATTCTGGGTTTTCTCGTTTCTGGTCTGAATGACTCTGTACTTTTAATTCCTTTGCTGGTACTTCCTCTGGTAAATTTTCTCCTTTGAATTTCTTCTTCCATTCCTTTGCACATCTTCACTTCCACTGTCGTCGGTGACTTCCTTCTCTCTTTTTTCCTGGGTTTTACCTCTGACAAATTCCCATCATATTCGGTTCTCTGCTTCTGCTTTTTTTCCACCACTATATCTTCCTGTACACTCTCTTCCACCATTTCTACTGTTGCTCTAGGGCATTTCCTTCTCAGGTGCCCTCTTTCACTGCATCTAACATTTTGGGGGTCTCCCCTCCAACATTACTTCCAGCTTTTCACCGTTTGGTAATTCCACAGTTTCCGCCATTTTGTCATAATATACTGGGGTTACTGCGCAAATTACTTCAATGCCATATCCCCAACAATTCTGCTTTCTATGCAAATGTTCAGGTTTTCACTTCCCTTCACCAGCTCTGAATTAAATATTGCAACTATTACCCATTCTGGGTCTATCAACGGTGGGATTCTTCCCACCCTGACCCTTATGATTCTTTTGCCCAAACAATTCAGCACCAACGTCCATTTCTCTCCCAGTATCAGTCTGTTATCATTCATTTTCGCCTCCTCTTCTGATGCAAAGGTGACTATTATAGTTGCGTATTTCCTTCCTCTTGTAAAGAAGGTTATTCCTTCACCCATTTGTTCCTTCAATATTTCCTCTATCTCTTCCTGCGGCGCACGTTCTATTTTCCTATTTTCATTTGAAAATGTTCTGAATATCACCGTTCTGCTTTCCATTTTTCTTTTCTCCTCCTCTGGCAGGGTCATTTTTATGTTTGACCCTTCTTTTTTTATCATGCTATAATATTTTGCTATCTTCTCTTCATTCCACTCCATCCTCTTCGGCTTCAGCACATGTGGGTCTATAGCCTCTCGACCTCCAGTAGCTTCCGCGTAACTCTTCTTTTCTTCCATTATTCACTTCCACCCAGTGATGGTGGCTTCACACAAAATTTCACTCAGTATTCTTCAAAAAACAACAAAAACTGAGTCTGGTAGAGATGTTGTCTGTTAGAGATAGCAATAGTTCACTCTAGCTCTCACTATATAGAAAACAAGTGACACACAGTCAATGATCTTGCAACAAACAAATTAGCTACTTAAGAAAATCTCTATAAGAGGTAAAAAACAGTAATTATACTGAGAAATAATTTTCATCGCTACTTAAATATGTCTGTTCTGTAGGAACTGACATTACTGCTATTTTTAACCCCAGGAGGATGCCTCCTTCAGCTGGTTATTTGATGCAATCTGCACCTGATATATATTGCAAGCAGGGGAGTAAACCTCTACCATCTTCCAGCCATAAGACCATCAGATTGTTTGATCTGGTGGTCTGTTATAGAGATTCTTATAGAGATGACCACAAAGAGGTCAGAACTGTATGGTCTGGTGGTCTTGTGGCTAGAAGATGGTAGGGATTCACTCCCCTGCTTGCAATATATAGGGTGCAGACTGCATTGAATAACCAGCTGGTAGGGGCATCCTCTTTAGGTTAAAATAAGCAGTAACGTCAGTTCTTACAGAATAGTCATGCTTAAGTAGTGATAAAAATTATTTCTCAGTATATTACTGCTTTCTCCTCTTACAGAGATTTTCTTAAGTAGATAATTAGCTTGTATTTAATTAACTTTTACAACGGAGGGCTTTTTAAAAATTAACACAGAAATATAAAAATATACTGTTATAACAGAGATGGCATATGAACCAATGAATTTTTTTTTTGACTTGTCAGAAATAACAGCTTAGCCTCCCTTAAATACTACCCTACTGTATTTAGGAAGACAGGACGCATTATATAATATATTTCCAAATAAACTTTGTTTGAAATAAAGGATGGGATACTTTTGTTTTTATGCCTGTCTGTAAGAAATTCATGTTGCAGAATTCTCAAAGTAAACTAATTTTGTCAATGATTAAACTTTTATGCATTTTTATTTTATATATCTTCAGTTTATTAATCAATTGTCAGCAATCAGAAGACACGTCTTTAAGATGATCACAACAACTTACCCAAAATGGTCTGTAAGTATTTTCCTTTTCATTTTATGTTTTGTTTTACTTCCATTTTCTTACAAAAGCATGAGTAAGAAGGGTTTTTTTTTTCATTTTTCAAATTTTCTTATTTTTGCTTGTGAAAAATTTGCTTATTACTGGAGTTTTACAGCAGCAGGGTGCTACTACTTCTCACCACAATTCAACAAAGTGTGATTTTTTTTATGGCCAAATACTCAAGCATAATATGCTACTTGGAAAATAAAGTATTATTTTACATGACTAAAATTAAAAGATAATGTTTGTGCTGAAACCTTCTGCTTTGTATTTCATCACTTTATTCTATATTCAAAGGAAATATTCACACACTCACACACTCACACACATACATAAGCACAAACATGCACACATAGAGATTTTTGCCATATATATATATATATATATATATATATATATTCGGTTAAAATGTCTTACAGTTAAGCTGGTTCCTATGTATTTCCCTGAAGAGAAGATTACATCCTTATCAACATCACCTATTCCTATGGAAGGTATAATTTGTAATCTTCGAAACATATGTTGGAAATAAAAGAATTCATTTAACATATGTGTTTTACTCTACTAAATTTATATATTTACTCAAGTACCCAAAATAACAAGGAGTTTCTACCTCATAAACAGGAGTTACACCACAGTCATTTTGTGATCTTTGCTACCTTGGTATCTATTAACCAATTTATTTTGTCTGAGTTAATTATTAACTTAGAGAAAATAAATACATATAATAAAATATATATATATATATATATATTGTATGTTTGACTAAAAATAAATTGGCCTGTATGTGAGCTGGTGCAGAGAGTAGTTTTTGCTTATAATAAGAGGAATTACTGTAATAAGAAGAATCATTAAACATCTTCCTGAGGTTTGTTGTTTTGTCCTTTTTTCTAAATATTAACAGGAATCTGAGTTCTAATTTATAATAAGTCTTAGTCGGCCTTTGCATAATGGAGGTGATTACTGCTGATGTTGTTTAGTTCTGGATCAGCTCTGAATGAGCAGAAAGATCTATGACTAAAAATATCACATCTGTGACCATCTGGTATTTATTTATTTTTTTGCTTTGTTTTAGATGTAGTGCACTTTGAACTGTATTATCTAATGTATGCTTCCTTTGTTTAAGATAGTAAGGTATAATTTAATGGGGATATGGCTGCAATTTCTAGTAGGGTGAGCAACTACATACAAACATCCTAGTTGGCTTGTTTCAGTACACCATCATCTATCTCCCAGGTTAGCCCTAAGATTGAGGAGACAGAAAACTGCAGTGTCTCACGAGTGTAGGACAACCCATTCCTCCAGGACAAAACCCCCTAGAAAAAATTCTGTGGACAAAACATCCTAGAACAAAAGACGAGCAATTTTTAAATGATAATATTTATTCTTGTTATTTGTAGTTTATGAACACTTCTCAGATGTAAAATATCACATCAATTATGTAATAACCCCAATCACAAAAATTATCATAATCAAAAGAACATCATACTCTATCTTTGAAAAATTAAAACAACACAGTATTGAAAACCTCATTAAGTGTTGAAGTTCATTTAATGTTCATTTTACTATATACAACCTGATGCTGTGCCCTACACCATTCAGAAATTCCTCCATGGTCTTCCTCTCATTCACATAGCCTGGAGATGGGGTCTGTCTTGGTGGTGGTGGTGGTGGGTTTCATGTCTCACATCATGTGTTTCACTGGTGAGGCTCAATATCTATATAATCCACAGATTAAGCACATTGTTACCCTTTTCAAGGAGAACAATGATGAGTTTATAGAGATTCAGTTAATGGCAAATGATAATTATGATGCTATGATAACCAATTGGGTTAAGGTAGTAAATTATTAATCTAAAAAGATGAAACATTCCAATTTCAATATTGGTTTCATTTGACTAGTGATGAGGACCACTTGTAGATGAAAGGTGTGGTTGATAGAGTAAGTGTCAGTAAATGTTTTTGTGAATTTAACCCTTTAGCATTTAATCCAGCCATATTCAACCCAAATATTCTACCTGCTTTATGGTAAAACTGACCAGATCCAACTTCTGACACCTACCCTATGATATAATTCTAGAAATATACAAACATACAACTGAAATCTTGAAGTTACAAGATAATGTGTGATTAATTCAAAACAATGTGAATAAATGAGCAATACCTTTGACAGAATAATGTGAATGCTAAAGAACTAAACCATTAAGCATCAACCTGCCTGAAACTGTCTTCTAGTAAAATACTGAAATTTAAAATAAAATCTAGGCTTGACATTTTCATTATTACATGAAAGATATATGTCATTATGTAAAAATTTTTATTTAATCTGTTGCTTCACTGAATATCCCATAATTGCTAATCATTTTGGAAATTAAGGCACAAAGGCAGAATGTATTGTGGCTAAGAATATGATTACAAAATGATGAAAGGAAATTATTTTTCATGGGGTTTGAGATGAAAATGTAGAGAAATGATATTAAATACTATTAGAATTTTAGTCTGACATTCTACTGTTTCTAGAACTTTCCACCATATTTCAACACTTCACTTTGATTTCTCATGTAATTTCAAGGCCTGTTAACAAGGACAATCTTTGTAAAGATCTTTAAACTTTTGCTTGTCCAAAGCATTTTCATAAGTTTGTCCTAAATGTCCACACTTGTTTTCAGACTTTTAGTTACCTTTCATTTCATATGATGTGGAAGATGTAAAACTTTCCTTTTATAAGTCCCAAGTTTCTCTGGTTGTTGGTAAAAATTGAGAATGTGTTTCAAATATGATGCATAGATACCAAGGTAGTATGTCCCGTATATGATACAAAGAACAGGTAAAGGGTTAATCTGGTAAAAAATACGAAAGATTCTCGTACCCAAAAGTGTCCCTGGGAGTTGATGCTAAAATCACAAGGGCTCCCTTATCATTCACTGCTAAACATTCTCAAATGATATAATACATATTGATTGCAGATAGGTGAAATTGATGAGAATGATGTGTGATATTTCTATCATTTCTGATGTCTGTGTGGTTAAAGAGTTCACTTAGCATTCACATGATTCTAGGTTCAGTCCAACTACATAGTACTTTGGGCAAGTGTCTTGGGTACTATGGTCTCAGATTGACCAATACCTTGTGAGTTGAATTTGGTTGATGGAAACTCAATAGAAACTCATCTTATACGTGTGTGTGTGTGTGTGTGTGTGTGTGTGTGTGTGTGTGTGTGTGTGTGTGATATTTCTGTGTTTGTGTCTGCGTTTATGTTTACCAGAGTAAAAACCAGTAATTTGTAAGAATGGTAATTTAATAATTTGATAAATATAGATTGATAAAATAAGTGTCAGGTTGAAGTAAGTACCAGGGTCAATACAACAGACTAAAAGAGTGCCTCAGCATGTGAACATTTCAATGACTGAAACCAGAAAAAGAATATACAATGGTTGAACTGAGAATACAAATTTTGGTTGGGATTTGATCTTTTTGATAGCTTAATTGTATGCTATACAACTACGCTAAAGCTGACCATATTTGGTCAATTTTACTTTAGCTTTAGGTCTGCCTGTGCTGCTTAGCACATTGGGCTAGGGCTAAGTTTAGCGTTAGGGATGATAAGCTTGCTTCACTGGGTTTGGTCACCTGCTACCCTTGCACATCATCATCATTGTTTACCATCTGCTTTCCATGCTGTCATGGGTTCAACGATTTGACATGGAGCTAGGAGCTGTCCAGACTCCAATTGTCTGTTGTGGTATGGGTTCTATGGCTGGAGGTCCTTCCTAATGCCAACCACTTAACAGAGTGTGCTGGGTGCTTTTTACATGCCACTCGCACAGATGCATATACACAGTTGTGTTTATGCAGCACCAGCATGGGTACTTTTTTATGTGGCGCCTGAAAAGGCAGGCCTGTAGGTGTGGAAGACAGCGATTTTACTTAGCTTGACACATCTTATCAAATACAGCAAATCACCATATCTCCCAGTCCCTTGTCATTTCCTCAGTGAGGCTCAGCATCCAAAGATCCTTTCTCACCACTTCATCCCATGTCTTCCTAGGTCTACCCTTTCCATAGGTTCCCTCCACAATTAAAGCTTGGCACTTCTTTATGCAGCTTTCCTCATCCATATGCATCACAACCCTAACCAAACCAGCACAGTCTTCTGTCTTGCACATATCTGATGCCTCTTATACCCAGTTCTCCTCTTAAACAATTTACACTCTGCCATGCATGCACACTGACTTTACCCATCTAATGGAGCATGCTAGCTTCCTTTCTTTCAAGCCTTCACAAGTCCTCTGTAGTCAAAGCCCATATTTCACTGCTGTTTCAGTCATCTCGACCAGAAATCTCTTCTTATTCCAGCTCTTAACATTAATTGTTCTATAAGGTGTACAGTCTGTGGAGGCGCAA
Source organism: Octopus bimaculoides (assembly GCF_001194135.2). Taxonomy (NCBI): domain Eukaryota; kingdom Metazoa; phylum Mollusca; class Cephalopoda; order Octopoda; family Octopodidae; genus Octopus; species Octopus bimaculoides. The sequence goes on from NC_068994.1 coordinate 18,174,590, forward strand.
TGGCCCAGTGGTTAGGGCAGCAGACTCGCGGTCATAGGATCGCGGTTTCGATTCTCAGACCAAGCGTCGTGAGTGTTTATTGAGCGAAAACACCTAAAGCTCCACTAGGCTCTGGCAGGGGATAGTGGCGAACCCTGCTGTACTCTTCCACCACAACTTTCTCACACTCTTACTTCCTGTTTCTGTTGTGCCTGTAATTCAAAGGGTCAGCCTTGTCACACTGTGTCACGCTGAATCTCTCCGAGAACTACGTCAAGGGTACACGTGTCTGTGGAGTGCTCAGCCACTTGCACATTAATTTCACGAGCAGGCTGTTCCGATGATTGGATCAATTGGAACCCTCGACGTCGTAAGCGATGGAGTGCCAACAACAAAGGTGCACAGAGGTTGCAATTTGGTCATATTGCAGCTAATATTAGGCATTATTCTGTGTCATTAAAACAAATACACCCTCACCGTGACCATTAACACCACCATCTCTAACAACAACTGTCACCGCCACTGCCACCACCACTACCACCAACACCACCACCATCACCAACAACAACAACACCTCCAAAATTAGCTCCAAACTGAAAAAGTAACAGCTTCTTCTTATATAGTACCCACCATCCAACAGGATATAATTTCCCTGCTCCTCCGTCTGATTTATATAGGTAAAGGGTTGAGAGTTGAGAGATAAAAAGAGTTTAGCTTAATCAGCATGTTAATGAATTGGGTTTTGCCTTTTAGTTTCACTCCTTGAATACCTTTTTTTTTAATGTATTTCTTCATCCTTTGCACTCACTAAAACACTTTATGTCTGTGTTTAATGTGAGGTGAGCAGTTAACTGCTTTTACCCACCTCAACCTGTAATGTGTTAAATAGGTTGGCTGGCTGGCTTGCTGGCTGGCTGGCTGGTATACACCAGACATAAAGCATGCAGATGTGGTGGTGGTGGTGTTGTTATCGTTGTTGCTGTTTTGCTTTTGGTAGGGTGTGAGTTTGAGTGTAGCAGAGCAGTGATGTTGGTAGTGGTTTTGTTTCTGTTTGGTCTCAAAACTTTCTGTATAGATTTCTTGGTGTCTACTAACACATTCTGCTTTCATCATCCCCCCTCTCTCTCTCTTTCTCTCTCTTTTTTGCATTAATTATTATTATTATTATTATTATTATTATTATTATTTCCATTTCTTGTCTCTTTGTTCTGAACAGTATGACATTTCAACAGTGTCTAATGTGCAATGTTACCTGTGGAAAGTCTTTTAAAGGTGGCGTTTTTCTTTCTTTCTTTCTTTCTTTCTTTCTTTCTTTCTTTCTTTACATTTTCCTTCCTTCTTTTCGTTATCTCTTTCTTCCTTTCTTTGTCCCTTTTCTTTCTTTCTTCCTTTCTTTCTTTCTTCCTTTCTTTTTCTTTCTTCCTTTCTTTTTCTTTCTTTCTTTCTTTCTTTCTTTTACTTAGTTGTTATTTCCCCTCCTGTCAGACATCTGTTTATCTGCTGACTTCTACCTTCTTGAA
>NC_068994.1:18176106-18181106 GCF_001194135.2 Octopus bimaculoides
TTTCTTTCTTTCTTTCTTTCTTTCTTTCTTTCTTTCTTTCTTTACATTTTCCTTCCTTCTTTTCGTTATCTCTTTCTTCCTTTCTTTGTCCCTTTTCTTTCTTTCTTCCTTTCTTTCTTTCTTCCTTTCTTTTTCTTTCTTCCTTTCTTTTTCTTTCTTTCTTTCTTTCTTTCTTTTACTTAGTTGTTATTTCCCCTCCTGTCAGACATCTGTTTATCTGCTGACTTCTACCTTCTTGAAGTTTCACTTGTTTTATCATCATTATGTGTGTGTGTGTGTGTGTGTGTGTGTGTGTGTGTGTGCACACACATGCATATGTGAGTGTGTGTACACGCAAACATACACACACACTCACACACATTCATACACAGACATACAAACACATACTCATTAAGTGTGTGTATAATATTTCCAATGGCACTTCAAGCACCTTGGGATACATCTCTAAAAATATCTTCGATCTTTTTTGAAGTAGATACCTTTCGAAATTAAGACCAGTTTTGTCAGTTCTATTCTGAATTTTCAGTTTTCATAACCAGGCATGGGTTTGTGGTCGATTCTATACCTTGAACAAGTTTCTTCTACCATAGCCTTGGGTTGAGGAAACCTCTAATTCAGGGGTCAACCAAGTGGTTAATAATAATCTCTGAAGGTTTATGTGGTTATCAAAGGGGCTCGATATTCTGACTATGATGGTCATTCCCATCGATTTCAACATATGAGTGTTTAAAGGAGAGGATTTAAAAAGAAAGAGAGAGAGAGGGAGAGAAAGAAAAGCAACTTTAAAAATATTAGAAGTTCTATCTATGGATCTTTCTGAATTGACGCGCCATAACCTCACTCATAACCCTAACCCCCTATAACTCATAACTCCAACCCTAACCCTAACTCTAAAACTTGAACCCTAATCCTAAAACCCTAAACCCTTACTAGGGAATAACGATCTTGACACTGGCAAAAATTATTGTTTACAAAAACAACAGTAACTGTATTCAGCTGAATAGATGTCAGTGATTGTTTGAAATTACAGAAATACAACAACTTTAACATGAAATAACTTATTAAGAATAAATTCTTGTTAAGAAGGCTAAGAGAAAAAGTTGTTTTATATGACACATTCTACCAGTATCCCAAGTTTGAAAGTGTTTCGTTAAGAAAACAAGTGGTTCCCGTCAATTCAGAAAGATCCCTATCTATTTGTGATAGATGCATGAAAGTAATTTGAGTTTAGGTATGGATTTTGAGATGAAGTCACAATGGGAACACTGATAATTTTGATTTTTGCCTGGGATTTGGCAAATGTATCCGTTGATTGCAGGATATAATTCTTTTATTGTTCTTTTTCTTCAACTCAAATTGATTTGATGCATCATGACACATTTTACGCTATACAGATCGATGTAAGCAATGACTTTGCCAAAATGTCAAAATAAGCTGCAGAGAATATAGTGATTGCTTCAACGTCTCCTTATTTTGACGATATCAATATAATGACAAAATTTTTATTGTTCTGTCTCAGGACGAATTATTGAACGCTGATCTCGAGACACTGAGCCATATGAAGGAGATGACAAGGGACCAAGAAAGTTAGCATCACAGCAAGATATCTGGCAATCCATCCACCTCAGTAGAATTGATACCGGTTAAAAGCACTGGTGGTGGTGCTACTTAAAAAGCACCCAATACACCCTGTGGAGTGGTTGGTGTTAGGAAGGGCATCCAACCATATAAACTTTGCCAGACCAGAGAATTGAGCCCGATGCAACCCCCAGCCTTACCAGCTCCTGTCAAACCGTCCAACCCATACCAGCATGGAAAATGGACGTTAAATGACGATGATGATCATGATCATGATGATGATTTCTTACCAAAAATCAGTAATGACTCAAATGGATGAAGGAATTATCATTTTAAATCCAGAAATTTGTTATTAATCATAAACTGTTATTTTAGAAATTTACATGATAAGGCTTAACGAGTTATCAATGATTCCATGAAGGAGAGATATAAAATGTTTGCTGACCCCTGTTCTAGTTGATATTGGGGGAGGTGGGGACAAAAACTATGCGGAAGTCATCTAACAATAGACTGTACTTGTTTGTTCATGGATAGTAAATTTAATACATCATTTGTTTTAACACCACCGCTTAGTTATGAAAACATTTCAACCAAGTCTGCAGTCTGAAGTTAACTCAGTCTTTTGATGAACTATTACATAATTACTGCGTGGAGGCGCAATGGCCCAGTGGTTAGAGCAGCGGACTCGGGGTCATAGGATCACGGTTTCGATTCCCAGACCGGGCGTTGTGAGTGTTTATTGAGCGAAAACACCTAAAGCTCCACGAGGCTCTGGTAGGGGATGGTGGCGAACCCTGCTGTACTCTTTCACCACAACTTTCTCTCACTCTTTCTTCCTGTTTCTGTTGTGCCTGTAATTCAAAGGGTCAGCCTTGTCACACTGTGTCACGCTGAATATCCCCGAGAACTACGTTAAGGGTACATGTGTCTGTGGAGTGCTCAGCCACTTACACATTAATTTCATGAGCAGGCTGTTCCGTTGGTTGGATCAACTGGAACCCTCGATGTCGTAAGCGACGGAGTGCCAACAACAACATAATTACTGCAGTAACCAAATGTTGTAGCTTCTTCCTTCTTCCTCTCACCAATCTTGAAATTTGCAGAAAGAATCTGAGAGTACTGCCCTTCCCGCTCTGACTGACTCATATATATGTCTTTATCTTATTTTAGTCACTTGACTGCAGCCATACTGGGGCACCACCTTAAAGGGTTTTAGTTGAACAAATCAACCGTTAGACTTATCTTTTTAAGCCTAGTATATATTCTATCAATCTCTTTTGCTGAACATCTAGGTTACGTGTACATAAATACACAAGCACTGGTTGTCAAGCGGTGGTAGGGGATAAACACAGGCACAAAGAGTCACACGCGTAGATATATATAGATATGTATGCGACAGGCTTTTTACAGTTTCCATCTACCAAATCCACACACAAGGTTTTGGTTGGCCCAAGGCTGTAGCAGAAGATATTTGCCTAAAGTGCCATGCAGTGGGACTGAACCCTGAACAATTTGGTTTGGAAACAAGCTTCTTACCACACACCCATCTTTAATGTGAGAGTACAAAACAATGGTTTGTAACTTATTGTATCATATCAGCATTAATTCTGGCCACACCTTGTCCCTTCCTTCTTGCCCCCTTTTTTCTTCTTTTTCTTCTTCCCAGGTGATTAAATATCATTCTTGCTCTTTCTGTTTACCTCTTCCCCTTACACATATTCTTTGTACCACTTGTCTATTCTCCACCTCTCTCCATCACTACCTTTCTGCTTCTCCTGTTTCATGTTTACTTAGTACAACATAGAGGTAAGATTTCCTATATTCTGTTGCTTGCCTGAAGACATTTAATCATCTTTTGTAGCTATGATAGTAGTGGTGGTGGTGGTGGTAATACCATCATCATCATCATCATGTCCTCATCAACTGTAATAGTGATTGTGGTGATGGTGGTGGTAGTAAGGAAGCCTTTCTCTAGTACCATTTTTACTGCGTTGGTTGAAAAGTACAGGATTGTTATTTGTTCCAGTCATTGTACTGCAGCCATGTTGATCTTGAAAATCCCAGTACTTATTATTTTTTGTGAAGCCTGGTACTATTTCTATCAGTTACTTTTGCTGAACTGCTAAGTTACAGGGATGTTAATACATAAATACCAGCTGTCAAGACACCAAGACACACACACACACACAAACACACTTACATACATAGGGACACATAAATACATGCATACACACACACATACATACATACATACATACATACATACATACGTAAACACATAAAATAAAAGAATAAAAACAATATGTTTTACTTTTTCATTAAAGAAGAAACATTGCCTTATTAGGATTTTTATATCTGTTTATGTATAAAGTGCACTTGTGTAGAATGTGCATCAACAATATTGATCTATGAAATCTTAGAAAAATATTTCTCTTGTATATTATAAACTGGCTTTCTTATCTTTATGGCATTATGATGGACAGAGTGAAGGCACGTAGCTTTGTGGTTATGGTATTCAACACACAGTTGTAAGATCATGAGTTCAATTCTAATGGTGCATTGTGTTCTTGAGCAAAACACTTTATTTTACATTGCTCCAGTCCACTCAGCTGGCAAATGTGAGTAGTACCTGTAATTTAAAGGATTGGCCTTGTCACATTCTGTGTTATGCAAAATCTCCCTGAGAACTACTTTAAGGGTATGTGTGTCTGTGGAGTGCTCAGCCACTTACACATTTATTTTATGAGGAGGCTGTTCTGTTGACTGGATCAACAAGAACCATTGTCATCATAATTGATGGAGTGCCAGTTATGAGAGACAGAGAATGAAATTTCATAGCTGTGGATAATGTATTGCTCCAGGGCTTAGTGTTCCCTCCCTATACTTACCAACATTGATACCATGTATATGAACAAGTATTCAGTTTAATTTCCAAAGACCTAATGTTCTTTCTCTATGCTTACCGCCTCTAGAAAACAGGCCAGGGAGCAATTATCATAGAATATTTCTACAAAGTTTCACAATATAATAATACAATAAGTTACAAACCTCTCTGTCTCTGTCTGTCTATTTGTCTGTCTGTGTGTCTCTCTCTTTCAAATTAGATTCTTATAGTGCAAACCAATGTCCATTGACACAGTTTTTTCTTTTCATCTACTAGGTAAGTGCAATTGGGCAATTGGTGATGCAGTACAGGAAAAAAGTGGTTTTCAACTGAAAGGCAGACATCTTATCTCCTGTCCTAGTAACACCTTTACATGTTATACAGTAATATAAGCAAACATTTGCATTCAACCCATACCAACATGGAAACAAAATTAGAAAATAGAAATAAAAGTAAATGATGAAATATAAATGATGTAAGTTATGTAATGGATTCAGATTACAGAAATACGTCAGTTAATAATTTCTGCTTATGTCTC
>NC_068994.1:18182229-18183878 GCF_001194135.2 Octopus bimaculoides
TTTATATATATATATTTATATATATATATTTATATATATTAGCACTAACTATAGCGGTGTCAAATATGAAGACTTGTTCATATTTTCTTTTATTTTACAATTTCATATAGCATATTTTCATAGTTATTATGACCTACATGTGTTTCTGCTGCACAGAAAATTATGCCTGGTTGCATGAACAACTACTCATACTCTGTGTGATGGAAACACGTGTAGGTTGAAGTAAGCATAAAAATATGCTGTATTAAATTGTAAAATAAAAGGAAATAAATTTGGAGGTTGAACAAATGTCCATGTTCTATATCGTTATAATTATTGTTGCTATATGCTCCAGATAATATTACCATCTAGAGAAGCGAACACAAATTACTCATTGGAGGAATTTACAGCATGAGTGACAACTCATAGTAGTCATAGACGTTAAATACTAATCAATGCGACTAGCTGTAATCTGGAACATAACTGAGAGCCACTACAGTATCTGCCCGGATAAAAAAATTCTCTCTAAACTCACATTAATATATATATAGGTGCATGGCTTAGCAGTTAGGGTGTTGCACTCATGATTGCGAGATTGTGGTTTTGATTTGCAAACCAGGCATTGTGTGTTCTTGAGCAAAACACTTCATTTCACATTGCTCTGCAATCATTTCATCATATGACATGTGGCATGTTGTGCACCTTTACAGGTAATGTCAATCTAATGGTGAAAGAGAACTTATATGAACACAAACATTTCATTGCTATAGACACATCATTTATACAGGTTGTTCAGCAAGAAATTGCAGAACTCTCATATGTCATCTAATAATGGGAGAGTCCATGATATATATATATATATATATATATATATATATATATATATATATATATTTATATGTGTGTGTGTGTATGTATATATGTGTGTGTATGTGTGTGTATATATGTGTGTGTGTGCGTGTGGATATGTGTGTATAAAATAAAACAAATGAATAGAATTCTGAGCATTGCTACAATTGTTTCATTAAAAGTTTTTATTTTGATGTAAGCATAATATAATTATGAATAATTATATTAAGGTTACATCAAAATAAAACTCTCAAAGAAACAATTGTAGCAACACTCAGAAATTCATTTGTTTGTTTTATTTTATTTAATGCTACTCCATATATTTTATCCTCTGTTAAATACTTGTATACTATTGGAATTGCAGATTACCCAATCACAGTCTTAATTTCATCAATGCTTTCTGCACTGCTAATGTTTTACTTCAGTATCTGCTCTGTAGAACTCTGTCTAACCACATAGTGGTGTGCTTCACATTATTATACCTTGATTTTTTTATAGATCCTTATATGTGAAACAAGGTGGAAAACATAGTACTCGAATACCAGAGGTAGAGTAATATGCTTTATTAAAAAGCAACAAAAATATCACAAAAAATTGTTACTCAGGGTTTCACGTTCCTGTTCATCAGACAGTTTTAAACAAAACTGTTGGACAATTCTAAACAAAACTGTCTGACGAATAGGAATGTGAAACTTTGAGTAACAGTTTTTTGCGATATTTTTGCTACTTTTTAATAAAGTATATATATATAAAAATAAATATATATATTTATATGTATGTATGTATATGTATATATGTATGTATGTATATGTGTATATATA
>NC_068994.1:18183888-18186579 GCF_001194135.2 Octopus bimaculoides
ATATATATATATATATATATATATATATATATATATATATACATACATATACACACACACACATATACATACATACATATATATATATATGTGCATATACATACACACACACCACACACACACACACACACACACATACACACACACACACATATATGTATGTATGTATATGTATACAAGTGAGTGGACAAATGAAAGAAAAGGGTACTCAACATGCATTCACCCAATCACCGGTCTTTCTTCTGCTGCACCCAGATATTTAGGTGCTACAAAATTCCTGTCCAGCCACATGGTGAAAGAAATTCACCTTTCTAAAGGAACTGCTGTTACTGACCAGCTGATATTACACTGACAACACCATATGACTCAACTTGACCACTGGCATTGTGTACCAAGAAAGATTTCTCTGGTTTGAAGTTTTGTCAAGGGCTGAAATTCCTCACAAGCCTTTAGTGCAATATGGGGACAACACTCTACTGCGTAGAAGCATGTATGAGTGGATCGAGTAGTTTAAAAATGATTGGACAAGTGTAAAGCACACAGAGGGATCAAGATACCTATTGACCTCCACCACTGACATGAAGATTCAACAAACTTGAGAAACGGTCTAGTGAACTGATGATTGACCATTGATGAAGTGGGATGTTCTCTGCATGTTAGTCATGGTTCTGCATTTGAGACCATCCATAACAAGATTCACTTTTATAAAGTCTGTGAGAGATGGGTGTCAAGAGAGTTTGTATAAGTGCAATTATGTGGAGACTTTTCAATGCTTACTTGACCTCTACATTGATGAAGACAAAGTTTTTTTGAAGAGAACAGTCACAGGATATGAGATCTAGGTCCTTCACTTTGAGCTAGAATCCAAAAAGCAGAGTATGGAGTGGAAACTCCTGGAATTGTCAACAAAAAGAAATTCAAGACTTGACCTTCCACAGAATAAGCAGTGCTAACTGTGTGGGATGCAAAAGGGCCTATATTGGAACATTACCTGGAAAAGGGGTTGAAAGTTACCAGTGTAGGCTACAATGAAATGCAGGAAAACAAACTGAAACCAGCGATTCACACCACATGTTAAGGTCTTTTGTTAAAGCAAGTGCATGCCCATATACAACTGCCCATACCATTGAAACTATTGAAAAATTGGGTTTCAAGTCCTGCATGCAATCCAAATTTTGCCTCTTCCACTGTCAGCTCTTTAGACCACTCAAACATCCTTTATGAGGTCATTGATTTACTACCAATGAAAAGGTAGAGGAAGTAGTGCGTAAACTGTTGCATGACCACCTAAAAACTTCCTTTGATAGAATAAGCAAGCTTGTGGACTGCTGGAAGAAGTTCATCAATAAGCAAGAAGACTATGTTGAAAAATGATGTAATTGTTCAGCCCCTGATTTTGTTTTAATGAATGACAAAAACAAGAGTGCATATAATTTTTGACTTAACCTTGAGTGTGTGTGTGTGTGTGTGTGTGTGTGTGTGTGTGTGTATAAATATATGCAGTGAGTATGTATATAAATATATCCATGTATATATATATTTCTCCCTCTCAGATGTCTTGGCATTAATTAAAGGAAATAATAGAATGACCCACAAGAAGGCCCTCAAGGAAATTCATAAGTTTGAATTATTTTAAAAGAAGCTCAAGAAACATGTTAAAAATATACTAAAACAAATATATTTTTTTCTTTTTTCCTTAAAATTAATTTGAAATTGTAGATACTCTGATGGGAATATGTTTATAAATACTCATATTACAAAATGCTTGAAGATTTTTATTATTCTTGGTAAATTGATATTTGATATCATAAGAATTTTATAAACTTTGAGAGAAGCTGAAATAATTCCTTTTTTTTTTTTTTTTTTTTTTTTTTTTTTTTTTTTTTTTTTTTTTTTTTTTTTGGAATGGTGCAGTAATTACATGGTGTTAATTATAGCTGTATTTGCTTCAAGAACCACCATTCCAAAATAATAATTCTTTTGTGTTCCTTTGAAATTTATAAATTCTTATGATGGTCAACAACATACAATTCTAAAATGGACAGAAATTTCAAGGATTGTTTTTGTCATGTTTACAGGAGATGTGGGTTCAATTCCATGTGCAGCCTTTGATTTTTTTTCCATCCAGAGGATTCTTTTAACCCAATTTTTATGTTATTATTTATAGCTTTATTTGCTTTGAGATTCACTGTTCCAAAAATGTAATACTTGATCATTTTATTTTGTATTATTTATTAAAAAGAATGCAGGGAGCTGGCAGAATTGTTACTATGCTTAGCGGTGTTTTGTCTGTCTCTATGTTCTGAGTTCAAATTCTGCTGAGGTTACTTTGCCTTTCATCCTTTCGAGGTTGATAAAATAAGTACCAATTGAGCACTGGGGCTAATGTAATCAACTTATCTCCTCCCTCGAAATTGCTGGCCTTGTGCGAAAATTTGAAATCATTATTTATAAAAACGAAAACTTTATCCCTGCATGTTTATTTATGTATATGTATGTGTGTGAGAGAGAGAGTTTGTGTAATGTTACTGAGGTAATACGTCTCTTCTGGATTTAGAACTGTGACGTACTTAGAAACTTGTAATTTCAGTCCACTATTTTTGAAGCTTGTATTTCAATTCTCTTTAAAATAAACATTTTTCTTCAGTGACTATGATTCAACACAACAGTAAAGAATTTTTTTTTTACCTG
>NC_068994.1:18188424-18194826 GCF_001194135.2 Octopus bimaculoides
AAGTTGCCAGATCTTTCATCTACAAAGTTTGTAAGGAGTTAGAGACTGAAGATGGAAATGTACCACCAGTATCAAAACATAAAAAGCATTCTAAATGTTCTGAAATCATCAGAACACTTGAATTTATCCAGCAAGTTCAACAGACTATTCATTACAATCCCAGAAAGTCCATGGGTCAATTGCAAAAGATCTCCATGTGTCAGAAGGAACAGTCAGAAATGTTGTCCATAAAGACATCAGATATAAGTCTTATATGATGAGGAGAGGTCAATTTGTCAGAAAAAGCAAAAGAAAATCACTACATCAGATCTAAAAGGCTCTTAAACAAACTGAAAAATCCAGCAGAAGATTTGATTTGGTTTTTCTCAAACGAGAAAAACTTTGACCAAGATCAAAAAGTTAACAGAAGAAATAATACATGGTTATGTGCAGACTCTTCTGAAATTATGCATACAAAATTTCTTGAAACTCTCTTGGTTTTAGGGGTTGTCAGCAATGAAGGACATTTGATGCCTCCTTCTTTTCACAAGGCCTTAGAGTTAACTCTGCTGCCTACATTGAGGTTCTCGATAGACAGTGTATGCAATGGAAGGCCATATCTGTTTCAGCAAGACTCTGTATTTTCACACATGGCTCTAGTAACACAGGAATGGATGGCTGAAAAGGTTTATTTTTATCCTCATAGCATTTTTTGATAAATAAAGTTATCTGTTATTATATATCTGTCTTTTTTATAAACATAAATCTGTCTTCAAATATCTTATGCACCCTGTATATATATATATATATATATATTTGTGTATATATACATTTATGTGTGTGTATATATACATAATTATATATATGTATATGTGTGCATGTGTGTATGTATGTATATATATATATGTGTGTGTGTGTGTGTGTGTGTGTGTGTATTTGTGTATACATACACACACATACACACATGCATATCATTTGTATTCCTTGTATTACATCTGTAGCAGTAAAATGACTAGATACGAGCAGGACAGATGATTCTTTTGTTTAATTTCATTTGAAATTACTTGTATTCTATGTAATATGAATATTGTTTTTTGAAATGTGAAAATTGTTATTCTTGAATTATCTTAGATTCTTCTGATTTTTATCAAACACCAATCTCTGTAGGCTTTCTTCTGATTTTAAATTATCAAAGAGGTATGTGCAAATTCTTCATAGGTTATTTCTTTGTTTGTCACAAGAATGACTGAAAGTTTTGAAGAAATAGAAATTTTGAAACTCAGTATTGGTTTTGAATTTTGGTACAAGGTCAACAATTTCAACAATTTCAGAGAAGGGGCTAAGCCAATTAGATCAACTCCGGTACTCAAACTGGTACTTATTTCATTGACTCTGAAAGGATGAAATGCAAAGTCGACCTCAGTGGAATTTGGACTCAGAAAGTAAAGACAGACAAAATGCCACTAAACATGCTAACAATTCTGCTAGCTTACTGCATTTTGAAACTTAATATTCAAAATTGTCTTACCTTTCTTTTCCAGCAAGTATATCTGCCAGTCTTTGTCTTTATATGTTACAAATATCTATTTACCAAGGTGAATTAATTTTTTGATAATTAATTCTTAATTCTGCGAAGCCGAAATAAGATTCTACACTAAACACTGTTTTTTTTTTTTTTAACCCTTTAATATTCAGATTACCCTGTAAAAAGTAAAGGTTATTTATTCACATTGTTTTTAATTAATCATGCATTATCTTATAACTTCAAGATTTCAATTATGGAATTGTTTAATTTTAGAATGACATAGGTTATGTGTGAGAGGCCAGTTCTGGCTGGTTTGAAATAGAACAAGTGGAATATTTGGGCCAGATATAGCTGGTTTAAATGCTTATTTATTGTAGTCTCTTGTAAGTTGAAGAAATATTGTTGATAAATCCATCCTGCTAATTTTATTTAATGTAACAAATGGTACTTTAAAAAAAGGACAGTGTAGTATATTTTATCTTATAGTTGAAATGCACACACAGCAATGCCTCCCCTCTCTTCTTCGCCTGCCTGCTTAATATTTAACCAGTAGAAATAACAAAAAAACATAAAGACTTAATCAAAACAACTTTCAGTTTGATCTTCCATTTTGGAAATGAATTTAAATGTAGTTCATGGGAGAAATATCAATAGAAACTTTGCCTGTCCTATGTATCACATGTGATACACAGGCTATATTTCTCTGGTGTTCATGCATCATATTATGTTCCCAATTTTACTTCAACTACCAGAGTGACTAGGGACTTATCTTGTTTTTCTTTTACTTATTTCAGTCATTTGACTGTGGCCACCCTGGGGTACTACCTTGAGGAATTTGCAGTCAAATGAATTGATTCCAGTACTCTTTTTTTTTTGTATATTTTAAAGCCTGGTACTTATTCTATCAGTCTCTTTTGCTGAACCATTAAGATACAAAAAAGTTGTCAACAGGTGACTACAGAGAATCAAACCTTGTACCTCTCAGATACCAGCTGAGTGCTCTGAACCATTAAGCTAAGTGGCTGCTGACCTTATGAAACAAGGACTAACTAAAAGTCTGAAAACAAGCAAGGACACTCAAAACAAACTTATGAAAATGCTTTGGTCAGGCAAAAGGTTAAGAATACATCATTCAATTAATTAATGTTAATTATGTTTAATGATGAATCAAATGCCTTGTACATATGAGAAAATACTAGCTTAAACATGTATGGTTACAAAAAAATGTAGATGGAGATACTTTGATAGTGTAAACAGTTGATGTTCTTGTAATACAGATGTATTTTAGACAGATCTGTAGCATACTGCCACTGTAAGCTATATAGACTAATGGTTCAGTTAGAATATGAGAACAGTCTTGATATTGATATGTAAGCAATTTAGTTAATATTAGCAATAGAATAGCTGGAGGAGGATTTCCCTTGTGGCCAGCAATGTGATTCTTTCCATATGAAAAAAAAAGCGAAGTTTGTGGCGCATGTTATAAAAGTGTTGTATTTCTGCATTACAGTGAAATGTATGAATGCTGGAGTCATAAAAAGGAGAAATAAAGATGATGGATGTAAAATGGCAATTTGGGTGATGGATATATTTTTGTAATTTATGAAAGTAACAAAAGTGAAGATGATGTTACAAAGAAGTAGTAAGACTTTATAAAGAGTGGAGTTAGAAATTGGCCATGAGCTGATAATTGACAGGTGTCGTAATATATTTGTGGTAAATAAGATATGAATAAAGTCAGGGACCACCAAGATGATAAGGTATGGGACAACCAGCTGTGGGATAAGCAGTTCATGTCTTATCACTGGGACTATACTGTGCTTATGATCAAAACATTTAGTCCTACTAGTTCTAAGTAGATATTTAGGGTGGTATAACACACTACTGTAAGCAATAACACTGTGTAATTAAGAATAATTTTCTTGGCTGTTTATGCTGAGATCAATTCTTCTCATGTGATAAGGTACATGTATTGCAAACCATAATGCTATCCAGGAGGAAATTTAACTCTCATCCTTCTATTGTTTTGGGAACCAAAGTTAAGCACCAGGTTCATTGTCTGGGAAAGATTATCTAAACTTGTGATAAAACATGTAAGATGATAAGACATCTTACTCTGCAGCAAGATGGCCCAGTGGTTACTCTGATAAAACATCTTACTCTGCAGCAATGGCCCAGTGGTTAGGGCAGCGGACTCGTGGTCAGAGGATCATGGTTTCGATTCCCAGACCAGGCATTGTGTGTGTTTATTGAGTGAAAACACCTAAAGCTCCATGAGGATCTGGCAGGGGGTGGTGGCGACCCCGTGTTGTACTCTTTTGCCCCAACTTTCTCTCACTCTTTCTTCCTGTTTCTTGAGTAAAGCTGCGATGGACTGGCATCCTGTCCACCTGGAGGGGAAACACATACGCCATAGAAACTGGGAAACCGGGCCCATGAGTCTGGCTAGGCTTTAAAAGGGCACATAAATATATAAATAAGATGATAAAACAAGAGTACCCAAATGTTTGTTTCTCAGTTGCATCTTATTTTGCTTTGTATTGTCAATATCTGTAATATTTATGATAATCACATCTAACATTTTATCTCCACTCAAAGTCAGTAGGGTTAATTACTGATAATGAGAATGAAAACAAGCAATTTGATGTGCTTGACACTTTATGTGTGGCAAATAAGATGTTGATTTCTTTTGTGAATAAAATATTGATGGATTCAAAAGACTATGGCAGTACATAACTTAGGATGACATAATAATATTAAGGGCAACTGAGCTAGCTTAGGATACCAATAAATAGTTGGAAATAGTAGATGGAACTTGGATTAAGATATAAGTTGGAAACAATATTGAAATACTCTTGTCAGATAGTTTACCTTCTGTTCTGTAGTATTTATCATGTTTTCCTTAGTTAATCTTTTTCAAATCATAGGGATCTATACACTTAGTGCTTAACTCTGGTTTCTAGAACATTAGGAGAATAATCAATAGATAACATCAAGAATAGTACACTAGTCTATAATAAGGAACTAAAATAATAAAAAAGTTCTTTTTTTTTTTTGTATAAGGAAGAATACTTTTACTATTTTATTTAATTTTCTGCTTGAAGAAGTTGAATGTTTCAGTATTTCTCACTGATATATTATTATAGCGATGCCTGCTAACAGAATTTACATGTTCCATCTTTCTACAGGAGAAAGCTGTGTATGATTATGTGACTGGTTCCCCATTTAAATCAATGGATGAAGCTATTGAATTTTGGTCAAACTTAGTCAGGAGTTATCCTTGCATATGTGCTATCATTGATCCATTTCGCAAACAGGTTTGTATTTCATTCCCCTACCAAAAGTTGGTTTTATTAATCAAGTGATTTATCATCCAGAAAAAATACAACTTACTGTTTATTGATCAAAAATATTTGATATATTTAATGGCTGCTTAAAAAAGAATGTGTAGTATTTATTATAAGAATGGTGAGCCAACCTTGGTACCAAACTTCTTGGTCAGCTTTTATATTATCATCATTGTTGCTTCATTCATGGCAAAGTCACCAGCTCTTTGGTGACCATTTTTCTATCAGAATAACTACTTATAAGTTTCAATTAATCGTTAAAATAATCAAGAATTTGAAGCTGTTATATAGAACATGCATAAAATTATGATGGAAGGCACTAGCATAGCTGGGGAGGGGGTAGGAACAGTCCACTCTGGGTGGTACTTTTAAAAGGGCGGCCCTTTTGGGTCTACTGTAAGCAATAGTATTTTTTTTTTTTTGACTAGAAATTAAATGGAGATATTCAATGGGTGGGAGGTTGAGTTTGATCTTTGGTAGCTGTATAAAATTTTGTATGTCTCTTCACGAATCTATGAACAGGCTAGCAGGCTAAAACTTGGAAGTCACTTTCACTATTCTTCTTGTAAAAATATTGTAGCAGAATATTTGGTAGTCCCAAAAGGCCTAAGAATTAAAACTGGATTGCTAAGCTCCAACAGTCAGGATGTTTGTTAGAGATTGATGATAACAGCAAACAACTGGCTGTTCTAATCTTTCACAGAACTCAACACAAATGTGGTTTGGTCTAATATTGATGACACCAACAAAACACTGACCTCTCAAACCTCTAGTAAAACAAGATGTCATTGGCAAGTTGGTTTCTTTTCCCACTTTTTTTCATTGACTGAAACAAACTATAAATAGAATCTCTTTTCCCTAACTGTTAGTGGTAACTTACACTGGTCAAAGTGCTAGACAGACCAATCATAACTACTGTCATTTTCAACATGCAAAATACCTCATAAACAGCTTTAAATTTACATAGATATTCCTCTGTCATTGATCATAATGACAACACATTGTTTTGTATTATGATAAAATAATATTTTTCTATTTAAAATTCCAAACAATTTGTGTTCTTGCATTCATTGATATCAGCTCAATTCAACCAAATCATTTCACTGGTGACAACCCAAAACAGAAATATTTTATCATTACTGTATAATATATATATATATATATATATATATATATATATATATATATATATAGGTGCAGGAGTGGCTGTGTGGTAAGTAGCTATAGGCGCAGGAGTGGCTGTATGGTAAGTAGCCATAGGCACAGGAGTGGAGTGGCTGTGTGGTAAGTAGCTATAGGTACAGGAGTGGCTATGTGGTAAGTAGCTTGCTAACCAACCACATAGTTCCAAGTTCAGTCCCACTGCATGGCACCTTGGGCAAGTGTCTTCTACTATAGCCTCAGGCCGACCAAAGCCTTGTGAGTGAATATGGTAGACGGAAAATGAAAGAAGCCCATCATATATATATATATATATATGTATGGGTGTGTATATGTTTGTGTGTGTGTGTCCCCCAACATCGCTTGACATCAATGCTGGTGTGTTTACAT